>NW_014569935.1:63706-72784 GCF_001313835.1 Polistes canadensis
GCTTATGGTACGCCGTTTTTTTATTTATTGTAAATAGTATCGTCTCTGCTTCATGCGCCGGTTATAAACGTTCGATTCTTCGTGGGGGAAAATTTTTTTTATAAATTTTTCTATCCTTAAGTTATACAGATTCTTTTTACATTTCTTAATTTTTAATTTTATACAGGAAAGAAAATTAAAATTATTACAAAAAAGAAATGGAACAATAAAATGTTTATTATTTTGCGCAAATAAAGGAAGATTTATTACTAGAATTACAGTTACCATTTTATTTTTTTAATATAAAAATATATTATTCTTCAATATAGTAAAAATACCATAAGTACCCACTCTTAAAATCAATTTTACCAATATTTCTCGCTTATTTTTGCAAATACGAAGATACACCTTAGAACATTTTTTGTGTATTTTTCAATTATCTACAACTTTTGKTTGAAACTTTTTTCGATTAAATGTCTAGATTCTAAGRTATGGCTYTTTTACCMTTTTTTACCCTTTTTCTCAAAGATCTCCTGATCCAATTGCAAAAAAATTAGCACCATTCGATTCAGCGTCGTCGAATTACCATTATATCAAATTTTAACAAGGGCGCTAAATTTTCCAGGTTCTCCTTTGTTGCCTGGACTATAACTTTACTTTGCTTAGATTAGAATTTAGATTCACAGAACTCCCTTAAATCCTATCTTCGATCATACATTTTGGAGAAAATACGAGGATTGGAAAAGTTTTTGTGATTTATTCATGACGCTTGTTCATGGCCAGCCTTTGATTTCTGACGCTATCAAGTTACAATATTTGAAATTTTGTTTGAGCGATAGTGCGGCTAAACTGATTAATTGTTTTGCACCGATGGGCGTATATATACGTCCTCGAAGAATGACCATTTATGTACGAAGAGTGTATATGTTACTTTCAAAGCCGGAAATCAGGCATTACTAGTAAATCCTCGGTATTACTATGAATGTGAAGAGCCTTCAGACGAAGTCGGAAATAAGACTTTTTGGAGAGTTTTTCCTAGGCATCGAACGAAATACTTTGATATTCTATAGAATATCAAATTACTATTTAAACAACGTTGAAAATAATACATCCTCGAGCACAGGCCCCCCCCCACAAACAACCGCTAATCGCTCCCATACACATACACAAGAACGAGCAGGTGGCGGTTGTTGAGACTGTGTGTCCCTATAATGGAAAATCTGTATTCTTTGTCCTTTATCGTATCGGAAGATAAGCGGGTTTAGAATGAAATGTTTTATACCTGCATTTTATTAAAAATCATTCGAAGAGCATACTAAAAAACAAATATTTTTTTAACTAATTAAACATCTTGACTGCTCCGTGAATTCTTGGGTGCGGGTTTTTATATACGGGTTTATAAGACTATGTGCACTTGTAGAAATTGGAAGTTATTCTATACCGGTGTGTTATTATATAGGGCCCACTGTTAATTATCGTAAGTGAAGAATACATTATATTTAGACAGATATTCGTAGAAATGTCCACGGAAAATCTATATCTTTTGTTCTTTATTGCATCGGAAGATGAGCGGGTTTAGAAGGAAATGTTTTATATCTGCATTCTATTGAAAATAAAAATTTTTTTTCTCTATGCTCTTAGAATGATTTTTAATAAAATGCATGTATAAAACATTTCCTTCTAAACCAGCTAATCTTCCGATACGATAAAGAACAAAAGATACCGGTAAAAATTTAAATAATTTAAATGTCACAGCAAAAATTAATATTATTGCTAACTATTTATTTTATTTGCTTGGTCCTTATTTTTTGAAGTTTTTTGAAGTTATTTGAAGTTATTTTACATTTATTCAATACTAAATAACGAGCGTGGCCTGACGAGAATTTTTTTTAGAATTCGTGTGGCACTCAACGTGATAACGATTTATGTACCACTTGTAAAGATTATAGATTCTGAGCGTATAG
Source organism: Polistes canadensis (assembly GCF_001313835.1). Classification (NCBI taxonomy): domain Eukaryota; kingdom Metazoa; phylum Arthropoda; class Insecta; order Hymenoptera; family Vespidae; genus Polistes; species Polistes canadensis. The sequence continues at coordinate 65,650 of NW_014569935.1, forward strand.
TCGAAATACGCGGCTCAATCATTCTGAGAATATTGAGAACATCGAAATGTTGTTATCGCGCCTTCCTACTCTTCAAACCGTTGCTAAGCACGCTCTGCTAGGTCCATCAACAAAGAAACTCTTCCGATTCTTTCACTCGACGCCTATGACGACACGTTTAAAACAACCAGCGAAGAATTTACAAAGAAACCTACGAACAAAGCGATATTTCTTATTTTTATTAAACCCTTCTTCTTCCTCACGTATAAATAAATAAATTCAATTATACTTATTAATTTTAATATATAAATATAAACCTTTATCAATTTTATTAAATATCTTTATATTTTTTATTTTATCATTTTATCGTCTTATTGACAAATTTAGAGTAAATATTATATTGGCACGCGGGATAGTTGGAGTTTTTTCTGATGTCAATGTTTTTTTTTGAAGTTATTTTTTTGAAGTTATTTTTTTGTAGTTATTTTTGAGGTTATATTCTTTTTGGTACGCTAAAGAAGTATAACTTCTTACGTGCGTACATAAGATTTTTTTTAAATTGAATGATATGTTTTGGTACTTATTTTCTGATAGCGGCTGTCGTGGCTAATCCAATAATATGCATCATTAAATACAAAACCTGACAATAACAAATAAACACTATTTGTTCCGTCTTTTGTCGGACACTTAAAGAATGACGCAACCATGAAGCAAGCACGACGTGGAGGAATTGTATCGTGGCTGGATTTTTCGTCAAACTTGACCTTCGTTGACCTTCAAATGCCTTAATGTTGCACATCGTTGGATTCGCCGTGACAGCCGCTATCAAAAAATAGGTACCAAATATATAGCATTCAACTTAAAAAAACAAACTTGACCTTTGAATCTCAGAAGCAACTAAACCTTGCAAAAAAACACTGACGTCATATTATACTCCCGAATTTTTCATCTGTAACTTTTGTAGTATAAACTTTTCTGCTTCTATTATACTTTCAGAGCTATCTTGGTGTGGCAAAAGTTAGTGAATCACTCTATATAAGAAACGATCACAATAAACAACGGTATGACGCTTAAATTGAAACGTCTTACCTTACAATCAGAATTGGTATAAAGAATCGTAACACTTGAGATTAGAATTAAAGAAGAGTATAGCAAATATGATTCTGAAATAAAATAAGTGACGAATACGTACGTTAGAGGCACCGAACAGCAAGTAATAGATAATATTAAGTATAAGTAATAAGTGAAGAGACAAAAAATAGGTTGCCCTTATAAATATGGGATTACTTGAACGAATACTATGGAAAGAAAAATGGAGTTACCTCCTAAAAAAAGGCGTTGCGGAAGAAAAGAACATACACCTGTGGTCGTAAACGTCTTTTATTCGATACATAAGTATAATGTTTTCCGAGAAAAGCTTTTACGAGAGAGTGACCTAAATAATTGTGGGTTGATGAGTGATGTGGTTAGAGATGAATTTTGGACATGTGAAAATTAGAAGTATACGAGGATATTTTCAGTAGGAAATTCGTTAGAATTCTATTAAAGTGAAGACGGGAGATTAAGAGGAAAATTAAGTATGGTATCTTACCTGTACCGTAGCTTTTAGGGTAGGCCTCTGCTACAATTTTAATCAGCAACAATTAAATAATACTAATTACGGGTTTTAATTAATCTTACTACAATATATTCTTTCAGATTCGTTTATCATTAAATTTATTCCTTCGCGTTAACGGTCAGTCTTGATGAAAGACTTAATGATTATACAGATTGCAGAATATTGACTTATTAACGAAAACTAAATACAGATATAATAATTAGAACAGAATACAGACCTATTAATAAAAGCTAAATACGTATTTGTTAATTAAAACATAATACAAAGTTGTTAACCAAAACAGAAATACAGGATTTAACAGAAACATTAGAAGTTCCTAGCTTTGCTTTCTGATCTTCATTTCGGACTTATTTCTGCCCAACTTTCTGGATCAGTTACTTCTTTTCAAAACTAATTAATTCTAAGGAAATGTAGACTTTGTATTTTATTGGATAGGCACATTGACGTCTACTAGGATCATGGGTTTAGGATTTTAACAAAAAGTAGACTGTATTTTCAAAGGTGAGGTCTAGATCACATTTGAGTCCAGGGATTGTAAGTTCCAAATTAAGTCTACGTCAGTTAATGAAAAAATTGATTCTTTGTTATATAGTTTATATTTTCAGAAAGCAATAGGGAAGATAAGATTTGTAGGATTTTTAGGTTATGTGACTCTTTTCTAAGCTCTTAGCCGACAGAGAGACACAGGCCTGAAAAATGTTTGTCATCTGGTTATTTCTTTAATGTTTTTACTCATATTTAAGGATAAGTACAATTTCAAAATTTCTTATGTTTTTAATTATAAAATCTAAGCCTATTAAACTAGCTAATACATTTAAAACAATTCAAACGCAAATTCTATAATATGTCGAATTGAGAAAAAATTTATAAAAATTTCTTCAAATATAAGACGCTTATAAATAATTTTGTAGCTAGATATACAAATTTGTTATGCTATGTAGTTCGATAAACATTATATAGAACAAAAAATCACTTCCAATGTTTTATGTTACCCACGTTTTTTTCATTATGCATTTCATTAAATAACTTTTAAAAATACCTTAAATAAATTTAAAAATTATATTGTAATCTTGGCCTCTTATTTTTAAAAAGATTTTATGTTAGTAAAAATGGGTAAGAAAATAATTAATTTAATTCGTTAGAACTTTTTCCAGAGAAACTATTATGAAAACAATGGATATTCTTTAATTTGAAGGTATTTGTCATATTAATTTTGCATAAATTTCACGTTAGCATAATCAATTTAGATTAAAAATCATATCTAATGTATGTCATAAGTCAAAAATTCTTCTTTCTTTTTTATTATGTTATTAATTTTGAAATGTCTGATTTAGAGTTAAAAATTATCGGAGCAATGTGACATTTTATACATATGATAACACATTTAGAGTTTTAGGCAACATATAATTGCAATAAGTAATAAATTAATTTTAATTATAGGATATAAAATATTAAAGGAAATAAGAACTTCGATCAAAATTGGTCGTTACCAATTGTTTCTTCTTTATCGTCAGTTCAACGGTGTCATTCGATTATAATTTTTTAGCATGTTCCTATTTAGAAAAGTTTTTTTTACAATTCGTCAATATTCTCGATAAGTATTTCTTCATTATCACAAATTCTGTGACTTTAAAAAGGTTTCCTGATAGGTCAGTCCCTAAATAAATATTAAAAATAAATTGTCTTTTCATTAAGAAAAATATTACAATCATTACCATTACTTTTTTGAATAATAGTTACCGTTTCTCGTTTTTCTTTTAAAAACGTTTTTTTTTAATAACAAATTTTTTTCTGTTCAGTATGAATATAATTCTCTAAGTGTATAAATTCCAGGATTAAAATTTTCAATTTTTGTAACAATGTGCAAGATCACTTTTTACAAATAGAAACACACACACGCCCGCAAACGTGTTGTTTTAAACGTAGATAATTAATTTGTTGTAACATACATTTCATTGATATTTTACAATTCTTGTATTCGTAGATGTAATAATTTGATACTTTTTCAATTACTTAATAATTTTTCTCAATTATTGACGATTTAAGATAATGTGAATTTCTGGCTTGCTCGTTCTGTTTTTTTTGTTCATTATTTAACAACCTGTATTTCATTTAATCTGTTTAACGGAATTGTTAAAGTATCTTTTCCTCTTTCAAGTATAATTGCTAGTCTAACAAGCTCTTTGAATGTCATGAAACAAAATTTTGTCAATGTTCTTTTTATTTCCTTGTCGCGAATTCCACATATGAATTGTGAGTACAAACAATAATTTCGGGGATGTATATCTTCGCACTTAATATACAATTTGCGTAAATTTTCAACAAATTGTTGTATCGTTTCTTTCTCATATTGATATCGAATTAAAAAACGTGTTGTATGTAAAAGGGCTATATGGTAGGGTCTTGAGAAATAAAAATGAAACTGCTGTATCATTTCTTCGTATGAAAAGTTAAAAAGTTTACTACGAGGTAGAAGATACTTTATGTTCTGAAAGATTACATTATCCACCATCATAATGAAGAAATCAAGCATTTTATGATTAGGTATCCCGACAACAGACGCTACATACTCAAAATCGTTTAACCACTTATAAAACAAACCGCTTTTTAAATTGTAATGATTTAACATTAAACGAGCTTGACCTAATTGAAAATCAAATATGCGATCAATATTATCTGACGAATACTCGTTCCCAATCATTTTCGAAACAATAATGCTTCTTTATATTTTTTATTGCACGTAAATAATAAAATCTATTTGAAGTCACTTGTTTCTCGTCGTTTGTTTATTTCAAATTTACCAATAACCACAAATAATACACTTTTCGTAATGTATCTCGTAAAGGATTTTTTTTTCGAACACGCGTATAAGTTATATATTTTCTAATATATTTTTTTTCACATTTATATATAAGCGAAGTATCTTACTGTCGTAATGTAGATTAAAAATTGTTTCAAAAAAACCATAATTGTAAAAAATAATGAACAGAAAACAATATAAGTGATATGTTAACGGTCTAACGTATGCTTAACGACTAATACATTTAAACTTTATTGATGTTAAATAGAAACAGAGACGAGCATATTTTCAGCGCCCTCCATTAGTTCTTGAAAGTGATACTAATATTATTGATTATGTAAACAGGATGTAAAAGATTTTACTAATAGAGTTTAAGGACTGATAGAATATGTTTCTATTTCTTCAAGTCATTCGAGTAAACTTTCTTCAAATTAACTCTTCTCTTTAAAACTTTTTTTACGTAAATATATAATCTTTTTAAAGTTTTTTGTGTTCGGATTTTTTTGTTCTCTCCTATCAATAACAGTAATACACTTTTCACAATGTAATTCAAAATAATTTTCTTTTAATAACACTTATATACGTTTTATATTTTGTATGATATTTTTGACATTTATAAAGAAGTAACCGATCTTAGTGTCATAACAAGTATTAAAAATTGTTTTAAAAAAATATAAAGTTAACACAAGATTAAACAAGTAAATGCTTAACCGATATCTTAATGGTTTAACGTATGCTCAACGACTCACAATTTAAACTTCTTCTTTTTTTACATTCACTAACGTATTATTTTAACCGAAGCTTATTGCCTCTGACATTGTTAATGCCACAATTATCCTAGGTTTGCATATTATTTGTGCTAGTAGATTTTTTTGTATTGTGATATTATTTAATTAATTGATTATTTATATGAATTATTAACATTTTAAATTTACGCTGATTATACGTTCGATTATTCTGTCTTATTTATTTACTGTTTAAGGTCAATAATTCATTTAAGCTGGATAATTCACTTTTCGAATTTCTTTTTTGCATTTCAAATTCAATGCTAATTTTTATTGTTTAATGGAATAATAACCTAGAATATTTATTTAAATAAGTTTTTATTTTTTTGTCGTAGATTCCATATAAGAATTGTTGGCATAACTCTTCTTCGAAGCGACTTATATAATAACACATATTATGTATTTTTTGTAAACTATCGGCATATTTTTTGATCGTTTTTTATCCATATTGTTAGCGACATAGAAAACGTCTTTTGTGTAAATAAATTTTACATTTTTTACACATAATTTTACATTTTTATTTTTAAACTTTTAAATAATTTTAAGCAAAATAACGAAGATAAAAATTTATTATCATTTCAATTCGGAGATGTTTAAATCAGGACATTTCTTTCTTACTCGTTTATGGACATTATCATGCACCATAGTAATGAACAATTCAACCATTTTATTATCTGGTACCTCGATTTTATCTGTCACGTATTCAAATTTATTTAACCACGGATAAAACAACCCTTCTTCTTCTGGTTTGAAAATATTCATCATCGAAAGAGATTTATCTCGATAATAAGATAATGAATAAGATAATGTAATGTGAATCCTCGTTGCTCATTATCTTCAAAAGAGAAAACACGTTTTATTTTTATTTTTTTTATTTTTAACTCCATAAATCTTTACAATTTTTCCTAACATAATTATATAATCTATATAATTTTTATAATAATCAGTAAAATATAATAATTGTATTAAAAATAGATAAACGTAAAACATATTTTTAAAGGCTACAGTTTAGCTATAAGCGAACAAAAAAGTATCACTAAAAAATAAAATAGAATGAAGCACAGATTATTTCGCAAAAACATGAAACAAGACATCCAAGTATTCATTACAAATTTTATAGATTGCTAATTAAAAAATTAGTAAAACTAAATAACAAAAAAGGAACCTATAAATAAAAGAATTGAAAGGCAACAAATAAATATTTACCCTACAAGATTTGTTAACAATATTTTCTATTGCTGTTAAATTACATAGCCTAACATAAGTAGATATAAAAAAAAAACATTGGTAGAAAATATTATCAATTACTTTTGGAAATCTCGATTCGCTTTAACCTTTCATTAAACTAATATTAGTAATTCTGTGATGGTACCAGTAAAAAGGAAATATAGAACAAAAAAATATAGAATTTACTAAGACATTGGAACAGTCCTATCTAGTTATGGTTAAATACCTTCAGCAATTCATTTTATAAGTAAAGAACTCGAACAAATTGGTTGAGAAAGCCATATTCTTTTAGAATACGAATACGAATAGATAAATATAATAGAATACGAATATATAATACATCAGGGCATGCAATTTACAAAACATAAATCGGTATTTAAAAAATTATTTCCTCTCCGTTTTGAAAAAATCAGCATATAGAAAACTTTTATTTTTATTATTAACTCCATACATTTTTACAATTTGTCTGTAAACGTTTGGTAAATTGTTATATAAGTGAAAAAAGATAGCACGGTTCAACAGTTTCTCCAATAAGATATTAGAGAATTATTGTCATATAACTAATCATAGTCGCGTCTTAGCATTCGAAGTGTACGGACGTTCAGAGTGTTGATCCGCKTGTTTATAACATTATTGTTTACATTGTACRTRTRACRRAYAAATWCGTTACCTGGTTGTTTAATTTTCAAATTTAACAAATCGGTCACCGGCTCATGGCAATAAACC
>NW_014569935.1:76960-78366 GCF_001313835.1 Polistes canadensis
TGTATATAAAATAATATGTCATAATAAATAATTTTAGTTGCTGAGGAAGTCTCAAATAGAGACGAAACGTTCAACGGATAAATATAGTGTTCATCTTAATTAAACCHGTCCAAAAAACAACTTCCCTAAGAGTAAACTAAGTAATAATATTAATAAATTTTGGATAAGAAAAGAAAAAAAATCTTGATTATAATTCATAATTAGTCCCTACATGAATGTGGTATTATATCACTCTATTCAGCCTCTCTAAGTGATTTCTGACGAAAAAAAAAGAATTCCGATAATTTTTATGATAGTTTCTTTTAATACGGGAGCCTCTCGTTACGAAAATGCAATATATTCTTATAAATAAAATAATAAAACAATACTAATGCAATAAGACGAGTTCAATGTTTGACTATAAACCGCTGATTGCCTTTTTAGACCTTTTCTTCTTTATACACCTTATATTTTTCGCTGTAAGTCTATCAATATTCGATGTTTACATTATTAAACCAATTTCCCCTTCTAACTTGCATTTAATAATCTCACACTCTATGTCTCACACATACTAAAGATTCGTCTTACTCGTCACCACATATATACATAAGTATCATAAAAACTGTATTTTTTTAATAAAAATTTGAAGTAAATAACAAAATCTTTTCACATAAAAGTTATCACTTTTCGTCTATATATTTTATTTTTACAAAAATTTAACGTCAAGAACATATTTTTATGTCCTGTATATAAATATATTTTCATAATTATTTGAATTCAAAAACTAAATCTTGAACTTTTTAGATAACGTATAAGAATACTGTTTCAGGAGAAATWCATAGCTTTTAGGCTTATTTTAAATTATAGAAGACAAGAAATTACCCAGAATTACAGACCGCTTATCTTTTTTTATTTGCTCATTTTAGTAGTACCAGTAATTCTTTAAGCTTTTTTATTCATGATTAAATCAAATTATTTCAATTGAATTTATTTCTTTGAAAATGAAACTGCCATTGCTACAGATACGTCGAGTGATAGGTTACGAAATTTAGATAAATAAATTCTTACATCATCGTCGAGGAGACCTTTACGGAAGCGTTCGTATAATCTTTTGTCTGAGGGATCGRTATTATTGCACATACAGTATATTTTCTGTAAATTATCAGCATATTTCYCTATCGTTTCTTGTTCATATTGATTTCGACACAGGAATCGCTTTCTGTGTAAGTCAGTTTCATYGRAATAAGAAAAATAACGAAGGTAATAGTTTATTATATCGCAGTATGAAAGTTCAGAGAARTTRATAAAGGGGTTAGATTTCTTTACATGCGTATGAACATCATTATGGATCATATAATTAAAGAATTTAACAATTTCATCATCTTGTATTCTAATTATATCTGCTATATATTCAAATTTGTTTAACC
>NW_014569935.1:79271-96834 GCF_001313835.1 Polistes canadensis
ATATTGTTTACGACACAGAAAACGTTTTCTGTGTAAATAAATTTCATCAGAAGAATCAAAATAACGAAGGTAATAGTTAATCATCTCTTCGTATGAAAGTTCAGAAAAGTTGACAGAAGGGTAGGCATTCTTGACATTCGTATGAACATCCTCATCGACCATACTACGGAAGCTCTCAACCATTCTATCATCTGGTACACAGAAAAWATTTGCTACATACTCAAACTTATTTAACCACTCATAAAATATCCCTTCATTCCTGGGACTGTAAGTATTAATTGTAGGATGAGCATCACATTCACAATTATTTTTTCTATTAAATTCTGCTATTCTCATGACCTTATCTACTCTTTCAGTAAATGATAAGTCAGTAACGATTCTTATATGGGTATTACAATTATCGTCGCGGAGTCCATTAATGAATTTGTCACATAATATTTGTTCTCCCTCATCTCTATACTTGAACTTATTATATATTTTCTGTAAGTTGTTAGCATACTTTTCTATCGGCTCTTGCTTAAATTGATTTCGAACTAGAAATCGAATTGTGTGCATATACTTTACATCAATAGGTTTAATATAATAAAAGTATTGGTTTATTATCTCATCGTATGAAAGTTCAGAGAARTTGACAGATGGATTATTCTGCTTGATAAGTTCTTGGAAATTATTATTTATCTTTTTATTGATGATTTCAGCCATTTTATCGTTTGGTATCTCGATCATATCTGTTACAAACTCAAATACATTTAACCACGTACAAAACGTACATTCTTCCAGTTCTTCGAAAGGACGCAACATTCCAATCATTCGTTCTTGATATTCAGTTATTTGGTTATCCTGTGGTAACAAATCCTTGTTGCTCATTATTATTAGGAAAGAAAGCACTTTTCTATTCCTTTTTGCACAATAATGGATATTATTTTAAAAGTTATCTGTTCCGATTTTCTGTTTTGCTTTGACCAATAACCTTAATTCACTTWTTTTTTAAGGACACGTATATGTTTTAAATTATCAGGTTTTTTTTTCATTTATATATAAGTAAAGGATAAAAAAGGATTTTTTTACGGGATTCATCACCATACACATCACGTAACTTTTTAGCGGCTTGCACTGCGTTTTTTTCTTTACGGAAATAATCAAGCAAAGTATGGCGAAAATGTTCGTTTTGGCACTCCATATTAATATTGAGGTAAAAAAAAACTGGTGTGTGTACTTATGTACGCATGTAAAWAGTTATACTTCTTTAGCGTACTAAAACGAATATAACCTCAATAACCTCAAAAATAACTTCAAAATAACCTCAAAAAAATAACTTCAAGCAAATAACTTCAAAAATAACTGCAACTATCCCGCATGCCAATATAATATATACTTTTAATTTGTCAATAAGACGATAAAATGATAAAATAAAATAAAGATATTTAATACAATGGATAAAGCCCTAATTAATAAGTATATTTTAATTTATTTATAATTATACGTGAGGAAGAAGAAGAGTTTCACTAAAATAAGAAATAAGAAATAAAACACTTCGTTGAGCCAATACAACAAGGTATAATACTTTAGTGGCTCGTCAGGGAAAAGCAATGTGGCATAAATTCCCTGGTTGATACATTAGATATAATAAGGAGTTGTGCCTAAACAAAAATTGACCACGTGTCTCACCTCTCGCTCGTATAAAAGCTTTGGTTGATAAATTAATTATAATAACAAACTACGTGTAACAAAAGATTGTTATTATTATTATATATATTATAAAGATTTCTCACCTCTCGTTCGCTTCGCTTGTATACGGATTCAACAACAAGGCTCACCAGATTCATGGAAGTATATGGGATACTTATACTTTACTTAATTTGCTTCTAGCTTGTATCGCTTTGTTTGTTTCGGTTTCTTTGTTAATTCTTCACTGGTTGTCTAAAACGTGTCGTTGTAGGCGTCCAGTGAAAGAATAGGACGAGTGTCTTTGTTGATGGACCCAGCAGGGCGTGCTTAGCAACGGTTTGAAGAGTGGGGAGACGCGATAACAACAATTCAATATTCCTAATATTCTCACAAAGAAAGAATATTCTCAATTCGATATTCTCAGAAAGATTAGGCCGCGTATTTCGAATATATGGTAAGAATCTCTAATTTTTACCAATGGTACATAAATTGTAATCACGTTGAATGCCACATGTATTCTGAAGAAAATCTTTGCCAGGCCATGCCCGTTATTTTTAGTATTGAATAAATGTAAAATAAATGTAAATAACCTCAAAATAAAGACCAAACAAATATAAAATAAATAATTAGCAATAATATTAGTTTTTCTGTAAAATTAAAATTTTTTAAATTTGTACTGGTAATCACAGGCTGAGCCGATGGTTCGCAAAGTAAATTAGAACTTGACGGAATACATAAAAGTTCATTCGCAGACAGTTCATGTTTTAGTGCAATAATTTTTTTTCGCAGCCTACAACATTTCGCATTAGTTTTAGTTTTGTTTTCCTTATTTTCCTTATTCTTCTTCCTACGAAGACAATATTCTTAACATTTCTCTGCATGAGTTTTAGGCATTTTGAAAACTTTATCAGAAATTTAAATGTATTCGGATTCTGGTCAAAAATATCATAATAATAGATATCAGTTTATACTAAGTATGAGGGAGTAATATCAAATTACTCTATTTAATTTCAGTTTACAAAACGCGCCAAAAGAATAACAACTTCAAAAACATTAAGAAAATATGTACGCAATGAACTTGAATGAAGAAGAAGAAGATCATAACGATAACGGATATCATAAAAATGGGAATGAGAGACGTCTATAACTGAAATTGGCAATTACTTTGTTGCCAACCTAATAATTCGCTTATTTTAATTCTACAAGCACTAAAAAATAATTCTGCGGAAATGTCCTTAAGTCGTTCAGAATCGTATTATTATTCTGCTTATTTGATTGACATGTCTTTAGAATAAAAGCGATACGTTACATAGCGACAAATCTTTCTTTTGGTAAAGAGTTATCTCCCTACCAAAGGTTAGTAATAATTTTCTATTTTAAAAGCAATGGATGTTACTTATCTAACATTTCTTATCAGAATAGCTAAGGTTTTGTTAAGTTGAKTTTTTTTATTATTTTTTAGAAAGTGTCGTTACTAGTGTATGGAGTAGTTTTTTTAAATTTTGCTCGGTCATTGCTGCAATTCTTGGACTAATCGTTTTTATAATTATTGTAAAACTTATTATATCTTCTATTCTCCAGGATTAAACTTTAAATACTATGTATGTTTAGAGTCCTTATTTATTCMGAGTCGTTTTAGATTGCATTACTGGTCTGTTGCTGCATCTGACAAATCGCTGATAAGAGCTTTCGGACGAGATAGTTCGTTTTTCGTCGTATGTTTTGGCTTTTTCATTTCTCGATTTATCGATTGACAATTTCTTTCTCATCTGCTACCAGACATTCAATCTTCTGCAACACAGTTTTTTCGTCTTATACTCACAATTGTAATTACCGCTTTTTCTATCTTTACCACGTTGTATGGGTCATTATAGAGGAAGTCCCTTCTTAGCGTGAAAATTTTTAGCTTTAGGAAGTCAGTGCCAAAATGTAACTTCTTTTTTCAAATTAAAACCTGAAACATCTCAAATTAAAATTGGAAAATAGTTCTCATCTATTGTTTCCTTTGTTGTAAACTCTCTCAATGCTGCGTGTGTGAGCGATCTGTTTCGTATGAATACGTTTCTACGAGTTAAACAGTACGAAAATAAGGACAAAAAAAATCCTTGTCACAATTGGTTAATGTCAAAGATCAGAATTTCTCTTAGAGAGGAACCTATGTATTAAAATCTCGTTAAGAAAAATGTATTAAAGCAAACAGAGTATACTTTGATTAAATAAACACGTTTTGAAAAAAGATATGTAGTTTTGTATATTTACTTAAGAACCCGACATTTCAGACGCATCAACCTAATACTTCCTCGGATAAGGTCTGCGTCACAGCACGTGTTTCATTCGTATTAACATTTCTCTTCGGACATTTCTTCCCTAGCTCTTTCGTAAGGCACATCGTACTAGGATGATCAAATGCATCACAATTAAAGTTGTTGTTATTAGTCATCTACACAGCGCTGTAGCGAGCTACACGACAGTCAACGTGTTTACAATTTTTGTACTATTGGTAAAAATTAGAGATTCTTACCATATATTCGAAATGTATTCGGTTTTAGAATATAACCAGTTTGCACCGTTCTAATAAACTTTGTCGTTACGAAAATAATTAATTGTTATTATTTATTGTGTGTTATTTTATTTCTATAATTATTAACTATATTACTTGCATTGTAATATTGATTTTATAATAATTTGATAAGTACTATATAATTATAATTATTAACTATATTACTTTTGTGCGTAATATTATTGATTTCATAGTGTTTTGATATATATTCTAATAATATTTTATTAGAATTTTATTAGTTATGTATTTAATATTGATCAGGTATGCTGGGAATTTTTAAACTTAAATATTTCATTTAGGGTTCTTGTTGACGACCGACGCCTTGATCGGTACTCCAGTGTTTTTTATCGTGAGCGAAATTGCCGTCACGTGTGAATCGAGATTGTATATTTGGTGGGAAAGAGGATAGGAGAATAATTACAAATAAGGCCAATATTTTTTGAGCCCAGTCAGTACTAAAAAGTACGCTTTATTTGGCTCGTCAGGGAAAAGCCTTTCGACATAAGAACCTTAGTTGAAATATACACGATGCATCCGTACAAAAGCGTATACAGAACGCAGAATAATTCCGACCACATGTAGAACTGCCTTTGTTCTTTGTCGTTGGCCGAACTTAGATGATGTAATGTTGCGCAAGAAAATAGTTCTCTTCGGAGTATTCCTCTCAGGTCTCGTGATAGAACCAGGATCAGAATCAGAATAGAATAGGCCAGCCGCGAGCACCCGCCAGGTTTTATAGAAAAAGGCGATGCAACGCCGGACCAATCGCCGAAAAGACATATAACGTAGCAATCGATAATGATTGGCGTAATAAATGTGGTGGGAGAGCGCGAGCTAGAAGAAAGAAGGAGCCCTTACAAAGATATTGGCGCTCCCTTAGTTACCACCAAACAAAGATACTTTCTTGTCGCGCGTGTCTCACGCTTCGGCAGGGCCGTACACGTCCCGACGCTCACCCTACTCACTCGCTGCGTAGGATACGCCAAAGTTTTCTTATCCATAACTCATAATCGGTTCACACATGAGTGTGGAATTCCTATATTTTAGTCAGTCTTTCGGAAAGATATCTGACGAACAAAAAATAGGAATTCCAGTAGTGTCGATAATAGGTTCATTGCAGATAAAAAACATCTTTTCACAGAAATGCAATATATTTCGATAAATAAAATGCAAAAACACAATACTAATGCAATAAGACGAGTTCGCTATTTGACTATTAGACGTAAATTCTTTTTTTGGTCTATTTTTCTTCATACACCGTTTATGTTTCGCTGTAACTGTATCCTTATTCGACTGTTTACATTGTTGAGCAGATGCCCCACTCCGGCTTGCGTTCGATACTCTTATCCATACTTCAAATTTATTTCATTCGTCTCCACACATATCACATACATATCATAAATAAATTATATGCCTGTTTAGTCCAAAATTAAAATAAAAATAAATATCCTTCTAAATAAGAATTATCACTTTTTGTTTTACATCTCATTTTTACAGAAGTCCAAAAGTTTCCAGAATAAATGTTTATATTTTAAATATAAATATATCTCCATAATTGTATATAGAATTTAAAAATAAACGATTGAAATTTTTCGATAACATGAAAGTATATTGGTTAAGGGTAGATAAACAGCTTCTTCGCATACTTTATCTCCTTTTAACTTTTGAAAATGTAATGTTCTAAAGGATAACTTTTTTGTTCTTAAACAATTAATGCAACAACTGCACTGGTTTTTAATACCTTCTGTGCTTGTGAATGTTATAATAATGTGATGTACTTTGATAAGTTAATTATCTTTGTGTATTATATATGATAAAAAATGACGCTAATTTACGGTCCGCTTATTCTTTTATATTTGTTRATTAATTAAGATCCTGTAGTTTTTTAACATTTTCGCTTCGAGCACTACTTATAGGGTTATATAATATATACTCCTACGTATATATAAGATATATATTATAGGTATATATTAAGATATTTAAATTGGTATATATAAATATCTATATTACCTATCATTTTGTAAGTCTTTTAATATTCAAAATGTAAATTATACTTGTGTGTAATTTTAGAGCAACAATTATTTTATTAGGCACAGTTTTTATTTAAGACTTAGAGAAACGTATATACAGAAAGCACACGAACTGTGCATATTTCTAACGCACGCTTCCGTTTGGTAACGATACTTCAGCGGACTAAATTGCAGAAGAAAAAGGGTTCAATATTTTTTATTCATTGTGCATAAATTATATCACTTGAAAATGCCATAGCGAGAGTTACAAGTACATCGTATGTCATGTTCTTTCGGTTTTTAAAAATCTTTTTGTGTCACTGTTAAGTAGTCCTTCTACAAATTTATTCATTAATATTTTTTGTGGCTTGTATTTATAGTAGCACTTATGAAATATTTTCCGTAAAGAAACAGCATATTTTTCAATCGTTTCTTCTTTATATTGATTTCGAGCCCTAAATCGCTTTCTTTGTAAATTCATTGCTTCGGAAGGATCGAAAGTAGAAAGGTAACAGCTCATTGTATGAAAGTTTCGTTAAGTTAACAGAGGTACAAATTTTCTTAACTTCTGCTTGAACTCATCATTGATCATTTTATTAAAGAATTAAATCATTTTTACATCTGGTACCTTAACAATATCTGCTACATACTCAAATTTTTTTAACCATACATAAAATTCATCTGCATTATTAGATTGTAAATATTAATCATTTCAAGAGCTTCACTTACATAATTATCTATATTATAAGATTAAAATATTTTGATAGCTAATGTTATGGTTTCATCGTATGATAATCCAGAAATTATTTTTAATTCTATTTTTATATTCTCGTCGTAGATTCCGTTAACGAATTGTTCGAGTAATCTTTCTTCAACGCGATCTTTATAATTGCATTTACTAATTATTTTTCGTAAATTTTTAGCATAATTTTCCATACTTTCTTTTTTAAATTGCTTTCGACTAGTAAGACGCTTTTTGTGTAAACTAAATTCATCGTCAGAATTAAAATAACAAATGTAATGGCTTATTATCTTTTCGTATGGAAGTGCAGAAAGGCCAACAGAAGGTAAAGTCTGCTTGATACCTGTATAAACATCTTTATTCATCATATTATTGAAGAATTCAATCATTTTAAAATTTGGTACCTCGATCATGTCTGCTACATGCTCAAATTTATTTAACCACGCATAAAATCTACCTTACTTCCGTGGATTATGGAGTATAAATCCATCAATCCAGATGGAAAGTGAAAGTATCAATCATTGGAAGAGCTTTACTTACATAATTTTTATTTTCGTAAAATTCTGCATTTAGCATTTCTGCAATTAGCTACTGATACTGTGTCACGGAATGATAATGTAACAACTTGTTTTATATATTTTCTTGTTAAATCGTTGCAGATTCTATTAAGAAATCATTCGAATAATCTTGTTTGATAAAGATCTAAGAAATTGCACTTATTAAATATTGTCTGTAATCTAAAAGCATAATTTGAAATATTTTCTTCGGCGTATTGATTTCGACACAGAAAACGTTTTCTGTGTGAATAAGTTTCTTAGGAAGAAGCAAAATTTCGAAGGTAATAGTCTATTGACTCTTCGTATTGGATGGCACAAAAGGAGACAGAAGGGAAAGTATGTTCGACACTTGCATGGTCATCACTATGCACCAAATTATTGAAGAATTCGATCATTTATCCTTCTTTTACATCGATTTTATCTGCTACATACTCAAATTTATTTAACTACTCATATCATCCAGCATCGGATTGTAAATAACAATTATTTTACGAGCTTGATTTACACAATTAATTACTTTAAAAAAATTCTTAAATAATACGGCAAGTTCCACTAATTCTTGTATTGATGAATAAGGAACTGCTTTTAATGCAGTTTTTACTTTAGTTTCGTAGATTCCTTTCATAAATTCTTAGCGGAATCGTTTGTTAAAATTAGTTTCGTAATTGCATTGATAATGTATATTTCTAAAACTTGTAGCATAATTTATTATTTTTTCGTCTTTATATTAGGGTCGAGTCGCGAAATGATCTATTTTTGAAGTTAATTCATTAGGAAAAACTAAACAATGACAGTAGATTCTTATTATTTTTTCGTATGACAGCTCAGTGAAGTTGACATCAGGTTCTTGGTTCCTGATACGTTCTTAGACATTATAAAACACCATTCTAAAGAATAATTCAACCATTTTAACGTCTGGTAAAGTCTTTTTTTTTATACCGTCAGGTGGAAAACCTTCATAGGCTCCCTAGGCCCGGTACCTACGAGAGTGTCGGATTCTTACCGACTAAAAACCACCCGCGTGCATCACACTAACATGCAACATACAAACGGGGGAATGGGGGGCGCTGATACGTGATAATAAACACAATTCATAAACACTAAATCCCCCATTCCAATGAGCCAGGCCGGTTTATATAGTTGTCATCCATTTAGGCACTCATCTACCATACAACTTACACCACTAAGGCGCCCTCGACGGTCTCCCGGAGGCATAACCTATAGTACACTATTATACATCTCAGTCATCTGTTCCATGACGCACCGGCTAGGGGCACGCACCCCATGCATCAGCATGCTTACTCATCCGTCTAAGGGTAAGCAACGCGCAAGACCGGGCCAGGCGCCGCCACGGCTGTCCGGAGTCTCGCACAAGGGGGCCGCACAGGAGCCACTCTTCTATACGGTCCCGCACGCATTCGTCCATTCCTACGCACATATACACCCGACACTCTGGCCCCACGGCCCATTCTCTCCTGTAACTCCCTACGCCTCTCCTTTTGGCGTAGCACTAGACCTGAAAAGGACTGGAATGCAACCCACGCCCCCGGAGAAGCCAGAGATGCCTTGACCACCCCAGGAAGCGTGAGCTGCATCGCCCCCAACTCCCTAACCAGAGTGCCTCTTGCATCCGTCCACGCTGGGTACTCAATCAAGGTGTGCTCCGCCTCGTCAACCCCCTCGAAAACACTGCGAAGACGCTATCTTCCCTATCTTAAATAGGTACGCGGGAAAACAGCCGTGCCCGGTCATCAGCTGAGTGGCGTGAAAGGTCGTACTTATGGAGTGCGGCCTTTCAACCCACTCACCTAATACAGAAGCCACGGCTGCCCTCCCGCACACTCCCGTCGCCCCAACGGACCCAACGAGTCTAAGTTCCTCCTCTCTCCATGCAGCGACCGCCTTCCTTCTGGCCAGGGCCCCCAGAACTACCATAGTATGCGAGAGGATAGGTCTTTCCACATCCCTAAAAGCCGCATACACCTCCGCCAGTTGGAGTGCCAGATGATCGAGGGGAATAACTCCCGCGGTTATCAACGCACCCTGATCGCCACCCTTCTTTGCAGGCTCCAAACTGTCCGTCTGATACTCTGATCCTCCACAACAGCGTGCCACCACACCGGAGCACCATAAAGGAACACCGAGTGGACCACGCTGCTGTAGAGGCGACGCTTCTTTTCTCCCGGCTCATGAAGGCTCGGAAGGAGCCTTCCAAGAGACCGAAGGATACCCTCTGCTCGCGGAGTTAGGGCCTCAAAGTGGGCCCTAAATGTCAAGCCTGTATCTAAAACTACACCCAGATACCTAACACTGGGCTTTACCGCAACACAAAACCCCCTGAGCTTAATCACAGGTGGAGGAAAACTCCTGCGTCTGCAGAGAGCAGAGGCAGGGAAGGCCATTGCCTCCGTTTTGTGCGGCGCAACCCTGAGGCCCAATCCCTCAATCGCACTGACTAGGACCTCGAGGTCTCTTTCGGCACTTACAATAGCGCGCGCCAGATCCCGTCCCGTTGATAGGAGGGCCGTGCCATCTGCACAACAGACAACACGAGACTCCCCCTCCCCGGAAACGGAACCCGGAGGACACTGTCATACGCGACGTTCCAAAGTGTGGGGTCCAGGACAGAAGACTGCGGTACCCCACACGAAACACGCTTCTTAATGATACGCCCTTGCTTTCCAATGTAAAGTAAGAGCCGGTCGCACAAGTAGTCCTCAATGATACCCATCAGGTAGGCAGGAAAGTCATCAGCCCCCATGGCAGCCAAGATGGTCTCCCAGGGGAGCGAGTTAAAAGCGTTACTAATGTCTAAGGACACTAGCACACCAACGCAACGCCTATCTGTGCACTCCCGCATATATTCAGTCACTGTTTGTATGGCTCCGATCGTCGAGCAACCAACGCGGAATCCGTGCTGCGCAAGCGATAGTAGACCTCTAGACTCCACAAACTCACTCACCCTGGAGACGATGATCCTCTCGAAGAGCCTGCCGGCCTCGTCCAGGAGACAAATCGGCCTGTACGAGCTTGGCAGGACCGGGCTCGCATCCGGCTTCTTCTTTAGCAGCACCAGTTTGGTTCTTTTCCCGACCCGCGGAAAGCTGCTTGTTTCAAGGCAGGCCGTATAGCACTCAGCCAACCCCTGGCTACAGTGTGCAGCAGCCTCTCTGATCACAAGCCCCGGAACATCATCCGGCCCCGGAGCCTTCCTGCTGGGGATCCTCCTTGCTGCTCTTAGCACCTCCTCAGGCGTAACCCCTACCCCGTCCCATCTCTCAGGGCGAGCACTGGGTACCTTTGCCGTCACCCTTTGGGGAAAAAGCGTCCCCACTATCCTGTCCAGCAGTGCCGGTTCGACAGACTCCGTCACCGGGGCAGTTCGCGCCCTCAGCTTGTTCATTACTGTCCTATAAGGTCTTCCCCACGGATCTTCCTCTAGAAAGTCCCGCCAGGTCATTGCCTTGGCCTTCCTGATGGCTCGGACCAGAGCCCTTTTGGCTTCCTGTCTCGCCTCGAGTCACGCTTCGATCCTAACAGCGTCCTGACTACGCCTAGCCCTGAGGAAGTGCCTTCTGGTCGCTGTCGCCGCCACCCGCAACACCACGATAACATGCGACCACAACGGCACCACAGTCCTCCTGTCCCGAGCGTTCCCAACTCTAGCCATCGCCATATCGTAGGCTCTGACTAAAGTATCACACACCCACTTCGTATGATCACGCACATTATCACTGCCACCACCAGTTGCACGCAACCACTCACCAGATATGAGGGCTGCGGCGAGCATGTCATCGTCCACAGCCCTCGCGTTCCACCGGGGAAAAGACCCTTCGAGCGTAAGCTTCGGCGACCTGTAGCCTCATGACTATACTTAAATCTAACGTATAGATGGTCCGAAAGGGACTCATCCACCCTCTAATCCGAGAGGCGGACACTAGCAGCTGGCGTGCCTCACGTAAGATTGATGATGCTCTTTCCATGCGGCCGAACGCACGTGGGGTGGCCAACCTGGTTACCCAAGCTCAGGTTTAACCTGTTGGCCCACATAGAGAGCAACTCGCCCCTTAGGTTGCTCCTGCCTTCCGGGTCCCATCTAGTGGACCGGGCATTAAAGTCACCAGTCACTAGCGCTAGCAAGGCAGGGACCGTTCCTAAGAGCTCTTCGAGCTTATCAAGGAGTCTACAGAACTTAACCGTATTCTCGCTGGGGGGAAAGTAGACGAAAACTAGCAGCGAGTCCCCCTACTTAACGGTCACATAAAAAGAACTCCGACGCAACAGACTACAGGGTCTTCCACTTCTGCCCACTAACACCGCGGAGAGCCCCACCCAGGGATGAGAACCACCCATGCGCTGCATCAACAAGTCTTGGGCGCCACGGGCGTGGTTTAAGTTTACTTGTAAGATCAAAGAGGCCATAATTATTCATAAGGTACCCCCCTCATAGCCTCAATGTCCTGCGAACTACAGGACAACGTAAACTCACTCTCACTCGCGTCACAATCTCTCCGTGTTACCGCACCCACGGAGGTACATGAGGCACCCTGCTCTACCTCCATGTTTACACACTCAACCTCCATGTCGTTAACTCCTGTTTCTAAACCAGCTGCACGCACAGGCCCACACAGTCTCTGTTCGCACGCCACCAAGCCGGCTTGGGCAAGGCTAGCACTCGCACCAGAAAGTCTCTCAACCCCTCTAAACACTACGTTAATTCTCCTAACAGGAGGCACCACCAGACACTCCCAGGAACCGGCCCTATGCCCAGCCTCTGGTCGACCCGCTTCCACGCAGATAGGACACCTGGGCCTGGCCGCACACTCCCTGGCAATATGTCCCGGCTCCCCGCAGACAAAGCAGCTCAACAGCGTGTCCTCGCAGCTGCAGCAGGACACGAAGCTGCAACATGAACCCTAGCCAAGCATCTATGACACCTTAGAGGTCTTGGCCTCCACGCCAGAACCCTAACCGAGGTAAACTTAACAGTTATCCTCCTCCTCTCTAACGCTGCCAAGCACATGGCAGTAAGGGCGGTAACCGTAACCTCCCCCAACAGGCTTTTCCCACCCGAATGTCCACCACCCTAATTCAGTCGGGGTCGAAACCCTGTTTCATCTCCAAGAGCGCACACCGTATTGACGTACTTGTTGCTCCGGGCTCTAACCCAACCAACTTGACTGAACTGGTCCTTTGCGGCCGCGATATTCGGGACTCCAGCACCGCCCTTCTTAATGTCTCGGCCACCTTGTCCGCTTTCGCTTCCGCCTCTTTCCCGCACACCTGCCATATAAAGACGCCGATCAATCCCCGCCTGCACGGCAAACCCTTGAGCCCTAAACCCTTAAGGTCCACCGAGTCCTTTGCTTTCAGGAGGGCCTCACGGTAAGACCCTTCCTTCTCGCAGGAGAGAGAAACGGCAGCTACTTCTCTTGCCGTCCTGCGCCTGACCTTCCTCTTCTGGGTCCTGGTTTTCCTCAGACCCACGTTAGGGGTGGCGGCGACTGCACTCTGAACTCCCGCTAGCACAGTCTGTCCCCCTGAAACCACATTTACCCTTCCCCTCCACCGGCGAACCACCTTCACGAACCCCCCCTGCGGTGGAGGAGTCGTATTCCTGCTGACCGCAGGCACCACACTAGGAGGCGGACGAGCGGAGGAAACACAAACTGGGGGCCTAGAGGCCACCCCAGCGTATGTCCCGCCCCGCAAGAGCATCTGTACTCCCTCACTGTTCTCATCAGGTATCGCATTGTTTCCGCCATCCCACAACAACCCTACTGACACTCCAGTTCCTCCTCCCTAGCCACA
The DNA here is from genome assembly GCF_001313835.1 of Polistes canadensis. Classification (NCBI taxonomy): domain Eukaryota; kingdom Metazoa; phylum Arthropoda; class Insecta; order Hymenoptera; family Vespidae; genus Polistes; species Polistes canadensis. The sequence goes on from NW_014569935.1 coordinate 92,619, forward strand.
ACAAGCAGCTGGCCCACCCCTTGTCCTCTTTGGACACCTGCAGTTAACCTCCCTATTGCGGCAGGCCTCGCCATTTCCTTCGAGCTGAAAGGAGGGGATGGGGGTTCACCGTTCCCATCAACACCTTCCTCTTCAGTCGCGCCACCTCTTCTGTCAACGCCCTGCTCTGTGCCACAATGAACTTATTCTCAGCCCTGAGTAGAGCGATCGCCTCCGCGACATCACACTCCTTGTTCATTCCGGCTTCTAGGCGCTGATCCAACACATCGACCGCCTCTAACACTTCCATGTGGCAGCGCTTAATCCTGCTAGAGATCTCCCCCTTCAGATTACCGGATCGCTTTCTGTCTTGTTCCGCGATCTCCACGCAGGGAGATCGCTATCTCCAACAGCCTGCCGGTCTCCAAACTACTCGTCGAAGGCACCGCAGGCACCTTTCCCGCGGGACCTGTGAAGTCCATCCACTCCCCTTCCGACGCAGTCAGGGTTGCGTCAGGGTTGCGTCAGGGTTGGCCGCTTCTGCGCCCTCCCCATCACACTACCTTCCCTTCCTGACGTATTGGCAACATTACAAGCCAGGACGCCCACCCGTAATGCGCCTCCTGTAACCAAATCCAGAGCCATACAAGAGCATTCACATACCATTCACTTCTTCCCTTTTAGTCGCCTCTTACGACAAGCAGGGAATACTGAGGGAGTATTCTACCATCCCCTACCTACAGGGGAGACAAAGGTCAAGTGTGGCGAACTAGCCAGTCACGATACAATTCCTTCGCGTCGAGCTTGCGTCAGGGTTGCGTCATTCTTTAGGTGTCCGACAAAGGACAGAACAGTCGGAAATAGTCAGGTTTGATGAATTCCTCCGTACTTAATAAATATTTGCTGTATTTAATGTTACACATCGTTGGACTTGCTACGACAGCTGTTATCAGAAAATAAATACAAAAGCATAGCATTTCATTTAAAAAAGCAAACTTGACCCTTAAATCTCGAAAACAACTAAACCTAGCAAAAAAAAAACTAATGCAATATTATACTCCCGAATTTGTCATGCAACTCTTGTTCTATAAACTTTTCTGCTACTATCATACTTTCGAAGCTACTTTGGGGGCAAGAGTTAGTTAATCATCCTGTATACTTCTTAACATACTTTGAATATTAAATAATTTCGATGTGATGTTCCTTTAAATAATACGCACGTAAGAAGTAATACTTATTTTGCGAAACAAGATTTTTTATATAAAATAGGTTTGTTTTGGTAGATGATTATTATGAGTGAATGGTCAGAGTTTAGTTCAAGAGATGATTCAGTTTTAAAGTAAATTAGGTTTAACCCTTCTTTGCATAATGATGGAAATTTCAATCATAATATTTAGTCAACAAAAAAAGGTACTCAAAACCCTTGTACTGTATATTTGTTGTTGCTAGCAACTTCAAAAAAAAAAAAAAAATCATGCAAAGAAGGGTTAAGCATTTTAGGACGCCGAAGTCTAGTAATTCAGGAGTTTTGTTATAAGCTGAGGGCTAATAGGTTGGTTTGCCTGTTATGAGGATTTCTAGGTTTGTGTTGGTTATGTATGAATCTAATGTTTTACCTCGTGGTGAAGTTATTTCTGATCCTGAATTTGGATGCTTGACGTTGATGTCGCCCGCTGCTATAAATTTATTACCTAATGACCCGAAAAAGTAGTTTCATTGATCGATTGAAATTTTGAATCTTGGCGGTGCATAAATAACCAAGAGTTTAAGTGAATTATTCTCTGTACGATTGATCCGCCTCGAAAGACCATTTAATGTACGGTTGATCCGACTCGCAGGACCAAATGTACGGTTGTACGGTAGTGCTGGTTCCCACTCCCGTACTGAGAACGCTTTCGGGCACGCGCTTTCTCACTTTGCTCGGAAAAAGACTGCTGTCTCTTTCCACTTCCGCGTTGTAAGTTAATCCAAATAATACACCTCAATATTGTAATGAAATGAATATTTATTATTACTCGGTCACAAAAGATCAGTATGGTGCTTGGACCTTGTATAATGATCTACGCTAAATTTAATGCTTATTACTAGTAATAACCTCGGGTTACTGACTAGTTGAACTTGTGCAATGTATTGAATTCTGCGCGGATCACTTGGATGTTATTCCGCCTAACGAGTACTAGGCCAGTCAATAAGAGGCAAATGAGAAACGTTCAGGTGGACCTATTCAACAATTTGATACAATGGTAATTCGACGTCGCTGAATCGAATGGTGCTAATTTTTTTGCAATACAATTTTGCGTTTACGGAAAAAAGGGTAAAAAAGGGTAAAAAATTGCTGTATCTTAGAATCTAGGCATTTATTTAAAAAAAGTTTCAAATAAAAGTTGTAGAGAATGGAAAAATACATAAAAAATGTTGAAAGGTTTATCTTTGTATTTGCAAAAATAAGCGAGAAAACGTAGGTGAAAGGAAATTGTAAGAGAAGGGGCAAGCCACGCCTCTTCGTTGGTCTTTACACGCGAGCGAGCTAGTGTGCGTTATCTTGGGGTCTCTCGGTCGTGAATGCGAGTGCGAGTGAGAAAAGAAAAGGATACTTCTCCCTTTCTATTTGTTTAGGCGGTAGCGAGTATTTTTGTTTGGGCCATCGATTGTTGAGTGTTCTGTATTATATATTTCTGATATTTTTTCATGCTGTAGCGAGAATTTTTCGTCTTGTCTATCGAGTGTCGAGCGTTATGTATACGAGTGCGAGTGAGACAAGAAACCGATATATCACTCTTTCTAAATTTTTTCCTTCCGCAGCGAGAATTTCTCGTTTTGACGATCGAGTCTCGAGCGTTCTGTATATCTATATATATATAGGCGTATAAGCGTTGCGTTTTTTAATCAAATCATGATGCTTATAGCACGCCGTTTTCTTATTTATTGCCAAAAATACTGAACCTTGATTAAAAGAAAAACAATAATTCATTTTAACAGAAACTATTATTATTTAGTCAACAAATTATGTATTTTAGGAAATATTACATTAAAGATTTGTTGTCTCCTAAATATTTATTTGTGTATCAAATTGAATACATATTTGAAAAAGAAGAATTTTATATCTACACATAAAATTAAAATTGAAAATATTCAGGAAAGGATATTCTAAAAACGTGGAATTTATTTTTTGTCTAGACATTTTTTAATTCATTTTTATTATGTTATCAAAAAAAAGAAATGGATTTTTATGCAGCTTCACAATCACAAAAATTGTAAAGAAAAAATTGAATATTTGTCAAATGACACACTATCGTAAGTAGTATCGTCTCTGCTACTCGCACCGGTAGTTACCGTTCGATTCTTCGCAAGGGAATTATTTTTTTTCAAGTTTTTCTATCCTTAAGTTATACAAATTCTTTGCTGGTGGTAAGACACCAGACAACTCCCTTCTCTTGGTGACAAGACATCAGACAACACCTTTTTGGTGGCAAGACACCAGACAACACCTTTTTGGTAGCAAGACACCAGACAACCCCCTTTTTGACTCTCGCTCTCACAACTCCACACACTCTTCACTAACTCCCCCACGCTCTAGCTACGTAGTCTAGAACAAAGGACAAAATGGCGTAATGCTCGTATTAGAAACGCACTGCTTTTCTACTCAAACCAGAATGAAGGCCAGAATGAGTGTGAGGTGCGTGTACAATCCTATCTCCTCCACACACCTCAAGGCGCTCTCTCATACCTCTCGCATGATAAGGCGCGCCCGCATGCATCTCGGCAGCCCTTGCGCGCCCTCGCAACATTATTAACGCTGACGCCGCCTATCCTATTCCGCGCGCAATATAAATAACTCCAACACCGTAAATATCGCCGAACAGCTACGTTAAACCCTATATATATATATATATATATATATCATAATTAAATTCTATGTTTTTTTAAGAAGAAAAAGCGCTGGATATATCCGGCAAACATCTGATTGCACGTTTGTAACAGCGGTAATATTATTTACCATTTTTTTATTTATACTACACTATTTAAATGGGGTTAAAATACCGTGTCCTTTAATTTGTAAAAATTCGAAAAGAATGAATTTAATGTACATAATGTACATTGTTCATTTCTAAATAAAAAAAAAAAAACTATTAGATGTACAAATAAGTTTCCGCCGTTTTTTATTAAAAATTAAGTATTTATTCTAGAAGAATGGTAATTTYAAGGTTATTTAAAATACTGTCCATCACTTGCAATG
>NW_014569935.1:98969-100835 GCF_001313835.1 Polistes canadensis
ATCAATAAGAACAATCGATATGTCTTCTTCTCAGCGATAACAGACGGCGCATTAATCATGCTAGCCAAGAGGTGCTGCTATCTAGTCTGAGGGGCGCAATTTTCGAACAGAAAGCTATTATAAATAATAAATGTATTGTTTCAGAGAACAATAAACAATATTCGTTTTTAACTATCCAACATTTACAATAAATTTAAAAATATTACAATTTTTGGTATCAATTAAAATAATAACTAGATATATATAAGATAAAGAATTATAATTTTGAATTATTGCAATAACGTACAGGATTTTTGCTTACGAATAAAAACTCAGCTATATTTCAATCTTCTAATTTTTAGTTTCTATAAGGTAGCAATATAAGCAGTCATCGTACTTTATCATATCAAAAGTTCATTTACACTAGAATATATATATATATATATATATAAGTAGCATTCTAATTTTCGAAGTATAAAGACTTACGAAGCCGAGTTATGCGTGTTTATATTTTGTTTTCATTTTGAATATAGAAAATAAACTCGCTGAGTAGTTGGTAAATTTGAAGTATTTTGATAAATTATTTAACGAACAATTCGATCTTAAAATGTCGGATTTTAATAATTGGATAGAAATTTTTGATCTTACATGTCACATACTTAATATACAAGAAGATAAAAAGAGTTATTTCTTCTTAAAACTGATACATTATTCAGATTTCGTTTATATTCGTCAAATTATATCACCTGTCGACCCTTTCGACCTATCATACGAAATGGTTTTATCTATATTAGGAACAAGATATTCAAGAGGTTACAGAAAATTTAGCCTAAACACTGAAGATTACAAAGAGAATAACGGTAAATACTAATTGTTTTTCATTCTATTATTACTATTTCTGTGAGGATTGAGAGAATTAACAGAAAAGTAGTGTTAGTGTTAAAAGTATGCGTGTATTGTTAATCTTTCGTCGGCAAACATGGGTCTTTCGTCTCCGTGCCAAAACCGTTTTGAAAAATAATTTTCTGGAAAGCAGATACACAAAGTTAACATCCTCTCCTAAAAAAAGTTAGCATGTTGGTATAGAACCAGAAAATCCGAGGATAAAGGTCTCAGTCCTTTCTGTACAGTTACTGTAAAAAAGTCAAATTTTGAACAGACACAAAAGACTCACGTTTATGGACGGCGTATACTGAACTCGCAGATAAGTTAACAAATTCTTTTTTTCGTTATAACGCTCTTCTTTGCAATAGCGAAACTACAAAATAAGGAAAAAAAGTAACATATATTTTTCTCTCTGTTCTTAGCTCAAAATGAAACAACGGCAGGCTGAGTAAGTGGTGCATGTACTTCGCCAGCGAGAAATAATTTAATATTTTTAAGACAAAAACAGGGAAAATGAAATTAACACTGTTGTTTAATATATAGTATATGAATAAAATATGTCAATAATTATACATATGATGCCAATAATAATTCTTAATACATGATTTTTTATTGTTTGTTTTACCAACTCACAAACTTTGGCATTAAATTTTAAATAAATAAAACTAAATATTCTTTTTTCGAGAAGCCGCATTATTAAGCTTTCATTTGCATTTTTAAAAATTACAATATCCTAATTTTTCCAGAAGTCTCGCGATTTTTGTAATAAATTACTGTTTTTTTTTTACTGAAAATTAGTTGTTGCATTTATTTACAAAAAAAAAACTGGTTTTTGAACTTATGTACGCATGTACTTATGTATTATACTTCTTTAGCGTACCGAAACGAATAAAACCACAATAACCTCAAAAATAACTTCAAAAAATTAACTTCAAAAAAAAGAACAATATCAATAAAACTCCAACTATAGCACGTGCCAATATAATACTTACTCTAAATTTG
>NW_014569935.1:102330-103985 GCF_001313835.1 Polistes canadensis
AGCACGTGCCAATATAATACTTACTCTAAATTTGTCAATAAGCCGATAAAATGATAAAATAAAATATATATAATGATATTTAATACAATTGATAAAGATTTATATGTATATATTAAAATTATAACTATAATTTAATTTATTTATTTATACGTAAGGAAGAAGAAGATGTTAATAAAAATAACAAATATCGCTTTGTTTGTCGGTTTCTTTGTAAATTCTTCGCTGGTTTTTTAAAACGTGTCGTCGTAGGCGTCCAGTGGAAAAATAAGACGAGTTTCTTTGTTGATGGACCCAGCAGGGCGTGCTTAGGAACGGTTTGAAAGATAAGGTGGATAAGTTTGATCAGTCGAACCTAGTGTATAAAATACCATGTGAATGTGACAAGTGTTATATAGGACAAACAAAACAGAAACTCAAAAAAAGATTAGATCAGCATAGATATGACTGTAAACCTACTAATGTAAATAAAACTAATATCACCGCGTTAGCTGAGCATCATTTCAAAACAGGACACAATTTTAAATTCGACGCAGCAACGATTTTAGATGTAGAAGAAAATTGGTACAAAAGGAACATTAGTTAAATGTACCACATAACAAATAATAATACAGGTAATTTTAGAACAGACACAAATAATTTAAACAACATTTATAACGGAATTTTTAAATTTAATTATCATAAATAGAACACTGGAATAGAGGGCACTGTAACAGTGAGGATATCTAGACTATTAAACACTAGTCTAGATTGAAACAATTTTGTTTGAGTGTTTAAATATAACGAATTCGGATATAACGAAGTTTAGATGTTTAGTTTTTTGAAAATTACAAGTCTGCTCAAATATAAAAGACTCTGAACGTTAGAGATTAAGGTAATATTTAATATTTTTCTAATGTATGTTTCTAATGTAAGTTCATTATAATGTCTAATGTCCCTGCTAAGCATATTTAGTATTAGTATAATTTTCAATCGTTTCTTGTTTATATTGTGTACGGCAAAGAAGACGCGTTTTATGTAAATCATAGGAAGGACCAAAATGCTCAAGGTAAAAATTTATTATCTCCTCGTATGAAAGTTTAGATACTTTGATAAGAGGATAAGTCAATTCTACGGCCGAATGGACATCATTGTCAAACATATTATTGAAAAATTCCAACATTTTATCGTCTGGTACTTTGATTATACTTGCTACATACTCAAATTTATGTAACCACTCAAGAAAATTGTCTGTATTCTTTGAGTTGCAAAGTTAAATCATTGATAAAGCTGGATTTATATAACGAGCTAGTGTAATAGCTTTTGCAAATTTAATGGCTGATGGGTAACGTAACGATAAGGAAGGAAATTCTTTGAAATATTTTGTTAGTTCTATGTCGTTGAATTTATATAAGTATTGTCTAACTATATCTTTTTCTAGTCGAAGTCTATAAATGGTATTATTGTACATATCCTGTAAATTATAAGCATATTTTTTTATCGCTTCTCGTTCGTAATCGTTTCGATCCTGGAAAGGTTYTCTATGCGAAAGAATTTCAGGAGAATAATTAAAGAAACAAATGTAATGATTTATTATCTCTTCGTATGACAGTTCAGTGAAGTTGATAGCAGGATATTTCTTCTTAACACGCTCGTGGATATTTTCATGCACCATATCA
>NW_014569935.1:104623-107707 GCF_001313835.1 Polistes canadensis
CCATTTCCTCTAATATTCCTATTTAATATTTTACGATAATAAATAATCTATAATATTATTCTATACACAAATTTAATAAAAATCATGACATTATCGTAAAATATTAAATAGGAATATTAGAGGAAATGGTATAAATAAATGATGCCACTGGTTATTTTGACCGGTTCGTAGTTCTAGTGTTAAGAACACGTATACGTTTTACGTCTTATATTTTCTGTTATTTTTTACTCCTTTACGTTTAAATATAGGTACAGGATTTTAGTGTTTTAATTTATATTAAAGATTTTTCTTAGAAACTATACAGTTCACGTCTATAAACGTACGAAAATGATACCAATATCCAAACAGATTAACGTATGCTTAACGACTAATCGATTTAAATCTTATTGCTTTCAGATAGAAGTGGARAGGGGAATTTATTCAGCGTCCTACATTAGTCTTTGGTAGAGATAATAATATATCGAACGATTATAACAATAAACAGTTCTTGCAATATTTTAAATTAAAACGGGGATCAGAGTAAACAGTTACATTTTCCACTTTTTCAGACGCGATGTTATAAATTTATATAATATTTGAAACCTATAATATTTACACATATAAATATATTCTCATAATATTTTAATAAATATAAAATATACATCAGTTTCGTTTCGACATTTTACACCTTAAAATTATTATTTAGGCCTCCTAAAATATAACTGATAATTACTCTCGAAATTAATGTTTGATTCCTTCTTTCTAGTTAGACTTCCGATAAGATAGTTTGCGAACAAAAAATAGGAATTCTGATAATGTTTATGATAGTTTAGTTACATAAAGGAACCTTTTGTTACGGAAATTTATTATATTCTTATAAATATAAAGTAATAAAACAATACTAATACACAGAGTGTGTAAGATAAGTTCGCTGTTTGACTATCAGACGTTGATTGACTTTTTATACCTTTTCTTTTTTATACACCRTTTATGTTTCGCTGTAAGAAAGTTTATCATTATTCGATGTTTACATTATTGAGCCGGTTTCCCACTCTGATTTGCATTCAATACTCTCACATTCTATGTCCCACACATACAAACGATTCATCGTACTCGTCTCATCACATACCGCATAAATATCATAAATAAATTATCTAGTTATTTAGTAAAACCTTGCAATAAGTAACATTTATAAATTTTTTTTTGTCTAATTTTTAGAAACATTTAATGTAAAAAACGAATGTTTGTATTTGAAATATAAAAATATTTTTTTAATTGTGTGTCAAATCCAAACTAAAATCGTGGAACTTTGTCGATAGCGTGCTGGAATACTGTGTAAGGGGGGAGATGCCGTTAGGATTTTCAAAAAATGATTTTTTTTTTGCATTTTCTTTAAGTATGATTTTTCGAAAAAAAAAAATATTCTCAGAAAATTTCAAGTTTATCTGATGAATAGTTTCCGAGATATCATAGAATTGATAGGTAGCGGACGGAAGCAGGAAATAGATTCTCAGCATATAGAGATAAAGTAAAAATAACGTCTTAAACGGCTCAAAAATAACGTCTTATACGACTAGAAAATATACGACTTATACGACTTAAAAAAATAACGACTAAAACGAATTAGTAAAATAACGATTTTACGACTGGAGCGATCGGCCTACGACTGTCCTTTTGTCTTTTTTTTCTTCTTCACAACGGCTTTGCTGCGTGTTCATGCACCAATTACACACATATGCACATACGCATTCACATTCGTCCAAACAAACGAATCGCCCGCATCGCACGTGCCGTTGCCAGTCAGCTAAGGCCTGACAAAGGAGTATTATGTTTCGTCCTCACAATACTTTCGTTTTAAAATTGCACAAAATATAAAAAAAAAATTATTTCTTAACCACTTGATATAGATTTTGATGAAGTTTCTACTACTTATTAATAGCACTAAAAACTACTCTTTTATTGAATGATTTTTGTTTATGTAAAAAAATTAGATTTTTAACAATTTTTTTGTCGAAAATCGAAGCTAATTGCCGAAAGCCATAAATTTTTTTAATTTTCAAAAAAAAAAAAATTTTATTTTTTTTATGATCCAGTAGGATGTTCTGATGGTCACCGCGAAGTACTGCTTGCGAAACGGGGTCCAACAAAAAATGATAGCGATATATTTTTATAAATAATTAATATTTTTTTAATGTTTTGTAGAATTGTAGTTGAAACATAATACAAGAACTTTGTGCAATCAATTTAATAAAATATATAAGCATAATTATTATAAAAAGAAAATTATTAAAAATTCTCCTTTTTTCACGCCTCTGACTGCATCTCCCCCTTGAGGACAGAAATATAGCTTCCTGACTAGATTCTTCAAGTATTGATATGCACTACAATAATTTTTTTAGTGAAACTTCTACATTCTTAAAAAATTGATTAGTCAACTTATATCCTTTAGAATATTTCGTATTCTTGTCGATAATGTTCTGTACTTATTTAAATTATTTTCATTCTTTTCGCCAGAATTGATTCCTGTTGCCATGGTACCATATTGTCAAATACTAGGCAAGATATATTTTTTAAATAGGTCTTTATTTAATCATCGCAGGTTCCACTCCGGAACTTTTCGCATAATCTTTCATTTTGGCGATCAGTATAATTGCACTTACCGTATATTTTTCGTAAAGCATAGGCATAATTTTCTATTGTTTCTTGTTCATATTTATCTCGACACATAAAATGTTGTCTGGGTAAATTACCTGGAAAAGATTGAGAAGGATAAAGAAAGGTATAGTTTATTACCTCTTCGTATGAAAGTGCAGAAAAGTCGRCAGAAGAAAATTTTTCCTTGACCCTCGTATAGACATCATTATCTACAATTTTGCCAAAGAATTCAGTCATTCTATAATCTGATACTTCGAAAATATTTGCTACATACACAAATTTATTTAAACCTGTATAAAAAAACTCTTCGATCTACAATTAGAAAATATTCATCATTGAAAGAGCTTTACTTTGATAATAAATTATTTGTTTATCTTCTTGTAATGAATCCTCGATGCTCATTATTTTCAAAACTGAGAACGCTTTGTATTACCTATTGCACGTCAATAA
>NW_014569936.1:0-1747 GCF_001313835.1 Polistes canadensis
TATATGTAATGAATATTTTTAATGCAATAGGTCGTTACATAATTTATGTCCAATTTCTTTCTAATATAATATCTAATTTTTTCTTATATATAATATCTAATTTTTTTTAATAATGATCAATAAGTCATTAATTAGATAAATATATCCCGATATAGGATTTATAAATTAATTTCAAATAATCGTAACATTCTCGAATCCTTGGAAAATTCGTATTTGATTTAGACAACAAAAAGAAAAACAATCAATTACACACACATTACAAATATTTATCGATAAGAATCTTTTTTCTTAATTTTTCTTAATCCAATATATATATATATAAAACATAATAATAAAGAACGTTGTATGCGTGTGTGCGTCACATCCGACGGATAAATACTTTTACACGCGTTTTAATGTACGTTTCACACACCGGAAATGGAGTTAGTAGTACTTTGGATTGATTCATTTCGGACACCCGTTAGAAGAAAGAGGAAGGTCCAAAGGGTGAAAAAACGCCGCGTGGACGCGCCTTGGTGACGATGCCCGATGCTCTCTCTCCCTATCTCTCATTCTCTCTCTCCCTCTCTTTCTCTCTCACACGTCCCCTGTTCTAACAACGCATCCTGTTCGGGGTTTTAAAGATTATTTTTACTTCGGGACAAAAAAGATCTGTCTGGCGACTCGGCGACGTGCACATGTGCCTCCGCAGTACCAACGACGAAGAAGAAGAAGAAGAAGAAGAAGAAGAAGAAGAAGAAGTAGAAGAGGTGGAGGAGGTGAAGAAGAAGGAGGAGGAGGAGGAGGAGGAGGAGGAGGAGGAGTAAAAGAGAGGACAAATCGTTTTGGTGCACTTTCCTTGCCCTGAGTCCAGCTCTTCGTGGGAGTTTATCTGTCCCCTCTTCACCCCACTACCCCCCTCCCCCACACCCCTATGTGTTCCTTTTCTATCCGAACCACGTCCATGTTGTACACAGAAAACACAGAAAGAAAACTGAACGTGCGATACCACGAGAATGAAGTATATATAAAGAGAGAGGGATAGGAACTCGAAGATAAAAGCAAACACGCGTAACCGTAGAGTCTATGCGTCAGAGTTTGTGGTATATTGGTGACCAGAGATGGTCAAGAGGTCAACTTAGAACGTATTCTCGAACCTTTAGCAAGAGAGTCTATCTATCTATCTTTTTCTGTTTCTTTCTTTCTCTCTCTCAGTATGGTTGGAAACGTTACACGTTCCCAGTGCCCGATATGTCACGCCGTGTCCCTTGAAATATTCGATCTCCTACGCGTTCGCGAGTTCAATAAGTGGAAGTAGTAGTAATGGTAATAGTGATAGTAATAGTTGTAGTAGTAGTATTAGTAAAAGAAGAATAAGAGAAAGAGATAGAAAGAGAGAAAGGCGCGAATAGCTTTGTTGGCCTTTCGAGTACTGGAGATTGAGATGGACAATGGACGTTGATTACAGTGCCTGCATACTAGCTGCATGGCTATAGGCTTGCTAGAAGCTTCATATTTTTTTCATTATTTTTTTTATTTTTTTTCATTTCTTTTACTTAATCACTTTTTTTTTTTATTTTCTATCTCTATGGTGTAAGAGAGTCGAGAGGTTATTCCTATTATTATTCTTTATTTCTTACTTTCTTTTTTTTCGGAGTAATATTTATTATTATTATTATTATTATTATTATAGTACTTGTATATGGATAGATGCATGATAGACTGCCAGAAGTTTGTGATTATTTTTTTGTTTTAATAACTTTTACTT
>NW_014569936.1:2151-13835 GCF_001313835.1 Polistes canadensis
TCTCTCTCTCTCTCTCTCTCTCTCTCTCTCTCTCTCTCTCTCTCTCTCTCTCATTCTCTTGTCCATTCACGGCTACGCCAATGTGGCATGTGTGCTCTCGAGAAGAGACAGATACCAAATATAACTAAAGACAGACCCCTTGCCAAGGGTGTTTAAAAGTTTTCGTTCTTCCTTTTCTCTTGCAAGGGTTGTCTCCCCCTCTCTTTTTTCTTTTTCCTCCTTTACCCCTTCCGTCTTTCTTACTTTCATAGAAAACGGTACATTATTTCAAGAAAGTAAATTAATTTTCATGTCTACCCATTTTTTTTTCTTGATATTTCTTTTTAACGATTATTACATAATTTTTTGTTTGTCAATAAATAATTATTAATTTAATTTACACTGCCTAATTGTGCAATCATACAATAGAGACAATAGATTTATTTAATTATTTTCCTGTATATATATACGATTTGTTTTTAATTACCACAACATCATATTCTTTTAAATACATATACTAAAACGTACGATTAGATTATACGTTTTATTTGAAATGAAACGAAATTTTTCTCTTCTTTTTCTTTCAATCATTTTTCGTAATCATTTTATAAAATCGATACGCGATACACAAAACGCGCTAATCTTATCGCCGAATTCGGAATACTTCGTTTACTTCGTACATACAGATGGTCGGAGAAAAAAAAAAGATACACTGAAAAAGATAGAAAGAGAGAGAGAAAGAGAGAGAGAGAGAGAGAGATAAAAAAGAAGAAGAAGAAGATGAATAAGAAGAGAAACGAAATAATTTTCAACGACCAAAAAATATATGTTCTCATCATCGAAAAACTCACGATCAATTTCACACAATACTAGCGTGAATTATTCTCTCTCTCTCTCTCTCTCTCTCTACGCGTGTTTTTTTTTATAATATAAATCTTTTCATCTTTACTTGAACTAGGAAAAACATTAATCTCATTTAACATTATTTTCTATCTCTCTCTCTCTCTCATTCAAGACTGTCCCGAGTGTAGGATATCCGGTTAAAGGTGACCCACGATCGCCTTCTCTTCCCATGTCCATTTTTGCATAAAAAAATTCTCACCGTAGGATTTTCGCACGGCCTTCCTTCCTTCCTTCTTACCTTCCTTCCTTCCGTGTATGTGTGTGTGTATGTATAGTTACGAGAAATAAATATCACGATAGAGCAACATAGGTACGTACTACTAGTCCGCGAGAAAAAAACATTAACAAGAAAGAAAGAAAGAGAGAGAGAGAGAGAGATAGAAAGCAAAAAAAAAAAGCAGGAGGGTGAGATCGGGAAGGAATAAAAAACCGAAACTCGCACCCAGGGGGTAAGGACTCACGAATGCTACTGATGGGTGGTAAGGCTGAGAAGGGGTGGGGATAAAGGGAGAGAGTGGATAATGTTAGGTGCATTCCTTAGAATGACGTCAACGTCGATTGCTGGCTTCCAATACGGTGAGGTGCTACGACAGGGTGATATGGTGACGGTGGTGGTGATGGTTCTTTTTCTTAGGGGTGCTCGAGCTCGTTTTTTTCTATCTCCGATCATACTCCTCGTAGGCTCTACGTTAATACGTGTACGCATTTGAAAATAGTAGAGTTGGGGAAGGTGGGGATGGGGGAAATAGGGAGGGGAGGTGGAGTTATGGGGAGAAAGTAGCGGAACTTTTCGGTAGCGGAAACACCTTGTGCGAAGGTTTGTAAAAAAATTTTTTTTAAGGGTGGTTATATGGTAGTGGTAGTAGGGAGAAGGAAGCTTACGGTACCCCCGAAGTGGCACAGATTCTTTCTGACGGAAGGTGGCAAAAAAACGGACGAAGAAATCGAGAATAAGAGAGAGAGAGAGAGAGAGATAGAAAAGTTAGAAGAAAAAAAACATTGAAATACTACTAGGTTGTTATAGCAGTTTTCCCCTTGCTATATACTATAACTATACTTAGCGTGTTATACTAGGATCAAAAATCGAATCGGAAAAAGGAAACTTTGGCTTCGTCGTTGTACGATTTTTTTAAGGGAAAGAAAAAAAAAACAAAGAGAGAGAGAGAGAGAGAATAGAAAGGTAGAAAAAAAAAATATTATTGATCGGTAGCGTTCACCTCATCTCCCGTGAGAAAATGAATCCTAAAGGTTCGATTTTAACTATCTTATTCTCTGTTAGCACTACTCTTCTTTTTCTTCTTCTTCTTCCTCTTCGTCTTCTTCTTCTTCTTCCATTTAAGTATAAAGCTAACCGAGAAAGAGCTATTTCTAACGGTATCGACAATGTTTCTTCGCAAGGTTTTCTTCGTTTACTTCTTATAGTTGTTTCCTGACGGTAGCAACTGGGGAGTTACGATAGAACGAATGAAAGTGAAACGGATACGTGCTAACGGTTTCACGTCGAGTGCATCGTGGATCTTAATGAATGGGCAGGGATAAGGGATAAGGATTTTAATGACCTTTAACCTTTCCTTCTCTCTCCTCTCTCTCTCTCTATCTCTATCTCTAATTTTCTTTCTCATTATTTATTCAAAAATAAGAACTAAAGTATAATACATTTATTCATTCTCTTACCGATACTTAAACTAAACAAACAATAACAAATATTAATATATAAGTCTCAAAGGGAATTATAGACGATTAATAAATCTGATGAACAATTTATTTTGAACTAGTTGTACGTTTCGTCCCTTACTGGGGACTTCATCAGCAACTAAAAATTTTTATTATGACTTTTTAATAAATATATATATATATATTTATTATAAGTATATCATATATATAGTTCAAAATAAATTGTTCATCAGATTTATTAACCGTCTATAATTCCCTTTGAGACTTATATATTAATATATTTTTTGGACAAGAATATTGATAATTAAATTAAATAACAAATATTCTTTAAAGTATCTTCCCATTACTAATTCAGATTGGTAAAAGAAACGAATAACGAACACTCGAAATAAAAAAAAAAGAAATAAATAAGAGAATATCGTTCTAAAAGAGAAAGAGAGTGAGACCAGAGAGAATTAATCTCTCTCAAACCGAGGGGTCAATTCGTGCCATCCGCCTAAATAAAGAAGAAGAAGAAGAAGAAAATGAAGGAAGAATAAGAAGAGGAGACGATGAAGAAGAAAAAGAACAAGAACAAGAAGATGAAGAAGAAAATGGTGAAGGGGGAAAGGGAAGGAGGATCATCGGAAGGAAGGTTTAGATGGTGTCGTATCGTGAGTCGAATTTTATCTTCCAGCGGTCTCTATCTTTATCTCTGTTCCTCTCTCACTCTCTGCTTCTTTTTCTTTCTCCTTCTCTTTCCTTCCTCTTCAAAAAGTCCCTCACTCGCGGGCGTGCGTAGATTTATTCCATCCTTCTACCGACACGAACGTGAGCCTCTGATGTTTCACCATACACTCATTCACTCACTCACTCACTCAGAAAGAATGAAAGAAAGAAAGAGAAAGAAAATAATACGTACATGAATACATAAGTGAAAAAGAGAAAGAGATGGTGTGAGTGTTTCTCGTTGAGAGATCTTAAACTGGGACTTAAGCCGTTACCCCTGCAAGGAGGAGGACCCTCGGACTCATCTTCGTGTTTCTTTCTCTTACTCTTTCTATTTCTTTCTATCTTTCTTTCTTTCTTTCTTTCTCTGGTTGATTCTCTTCTCCCTCAGAACACAACCCCACCCGTTCGTCGGGAGATGCATCTTGGCCGCCCCTTTCCGTAGTGGCAGATGGCCAGCTAAGGGGTAAGAAAAAAATCCTGGGGCCTCGAGGAAAAGGGAGGAGGTACATAAAAAGCGATTGAAAAAATGAGGAGGGGGGGGGCAGGCAGGGCTAGGCCTACGGGGTGACGGCTCAGTGGACCACGTGCGTTCCGTTCCGTTCCGTTTCGTTCCTTCAAATTTTGTCGTGAGAGAAGACGCCGACGTTTTCTTTCTCTTTCTTTCTTTCTTTACGTTTTTATGTACTTACTTCCTTGTCTCTCTCTCTTTCTTTTTCTTTTTCTGTCTTTTTGTTGATGACTAGAGTCCTTCGAATCGAATTTCGAGCATTCATACGATCGAGATTTTACCGATCGTCTTTTTTATTTCGCGAGCAGATCGTTCTCGTGTTCTCCGTGAAATAGTCCAGCTGCTGATAGATTTTAATCATTTTCTCGGTTACATTAGATCAGATCGTAAAGAGGTGTCGTCTTTTAATAGTTTAGTCAACGATCGATTCTTCTTTTTTTTTTTCTCTCATTTCATTTTCGTTTTCTTTTTTGCTATCCAATTTTTTTTCGTCCATCCTTTATTTTTTATTCCGTTTTGAAAGGATTTCGATAATGAGTATCCTTCGCATGGAATAACCGAGATTGCTTTCTCAGGTAAGAAAATTGAAATTCGTAAAAGAGAGAAAAGAAAAGGTGGGAGTCGTGGGGAGAGGCGGGGAGAGGGGGATGGTTTGTTGTAAAAACAGGGAGAAAGGTGAAAGAATTGGAAAAAGATCTGCTGGAGGATTAAAGAAAAACGGAAGAGCTATGCACTTTTTTCCAACGCAAACCAGCTGACCGCCGAAAACTTGACTGCCGTGGGAAGAAAAAGAGGTTTTATTCCTTCTTCCTATTCTTATTCTTCATTTTCAAAAGGTATTCGAGAAAATTGCTTTTAAATTAGCGAGAACTATTGGGGGGATGTAACGTAACGTCAAATCTCGACAGGTAGAGATCTTTTTTTTCTTTCTTTCTTTCCCCTCGAGTCGGCTTAAATTAAAAAAAAAAATGATCGCTAAATTTCTAATAAGATAATATCACAGATCTCTTATATAAGTCATTGTTATAATTTTTAGTTATAAGTTTATTAATTACGTTGACAAAAAAGAAAAATGAAAAATAAACGAAATGTAGAAAGATTGTTGAAACATTTTTTATTGGAATATTATTTAATCAAACTAAGGATCAAATTGTTTATTTCATTAATAAAAAAATTCAAAAATAAAAATCGTGTTTATCGTTTACGATATTTCATAAGTGATATACAATTATCGTGGCTCGATAATAAATAACAAAAATCATAAGAAAATTAGGATTGCATTATATATCCTGGTTATAGAAAAATAAATAATAATTCTATAATTATTTACTTAATTATTTTTGAAGATATATAAAGAACAACCAAAATTTTTCACTTTTTTATACGATTGAATTGAACAAAATGAAAACTTGGAAGATGAAGAAGAAGAAGAAGGAGAAGTTTTCGTTGATTTTAAAACAGAAGAAACTTTTCTTGACCGTAGCACGTGGCCATTCAGAAATAAATGCAGTCAAAAGAATAAGAATAAGAAGAAGAAGGAGAAGAAGAAGTTGATGATGATGACGATGACGAAGACGACGACAAAATAGTCGTTTTCTCCCACTTTCTTATATTCCCCTTGCTATCCCCACTGTTTCTCTCTTCTGAAATCACAGTTTCACGAGTTCTTCCGAAAGGGAGGCTATGCATTTTTCAAGAGTTTAAAAATAGTTGATCGCTGGTACGACTAACTGGCCAGAGGTCAGTAACTCTTGGGCGCGAGGAGCAGATGATGTAAAAATAGCACGCAAAACGGAAAAAATAATTTCCTCCCTCTACCCAAATCTCTCTGTTTGAAAAGAGAGAAAGAAATGAACGAAAGAAAGAAAGAAAGAGAAAGAGAGAGAGAGAAATTCCACGTAGCCGACGACAACGATCGCGAACAGAGGATCTAATTTCTTCAATTTTATTCTTCAGTATTTCTCAAGTTTTCGGTATTTTTTTATTTTTTTTGGTAATAATATAACAATTATATTTTCTACATTTAATTTTCTAATTTTCTATAACTTACAATTAAATAATAAACATTTATTTATATGATCAGTATTTTCTTATTTATTTAATTTTTTATTTGGTCGATATATAATTTTGTCTTGAATACAAAATATAAAAGAATAATTACATAACCATTTCATTTAAAATCCTAATAAAATAAAAATTTTAAAATACTGATACCCCCAAAATAAATTCCTAAACTTCAAACACTAAATCTTTTTCAACAAACACTTTCATATTTAATCTTTCAATGAATTTTTTTTAAATTAACTTTTTTTTTTCCTATCATAAACATTTATATCATTGAAAAGAAAGATAATAAAAGAAAAATAGAAAAGGAAAGAAAGTTTTATTCCTTCTTCTCTCTCTTTCAAATATTGTTCAGATTTAAAGTACGATTATAAAAAGGACGTTGTCCGGTTGGTAACAATTGAGAAAAGTCGTCATCGTTTCTTCTGTTAAAGTTCAAAGATTTAGGGACAGTCCGAATTTGTCGAGTCAGATCAGTAAGATTTTTCACGGTTCCGATTCTTTCCTCAATCTACCCTCCCCCTCCCTCTCTTTGTAGAGGGCGCTGCCCGCTTGTCATATTTGCCTATGATGAACGATTTTATATAACGAATGGGAACGCGAACCTACGAGACGACAAACAGATTTTCTACGATGACGAACGCGTTTTTCATTCAAACTCGTAAATGCGCAAGAACTCGTAACCGGTCTCGGTCCACATTTCGTCAAATCCAAGCGATTACAAATGATTATGTGTGTTGGCCGGATCGTTGGGTCCAATTTTCGACGGGGTTCTGACCAGACAGAATCTTCCTCTCTCTCTCTCTCTCTTTCTCACTTTCTTTCATTCTTTTTTTTTTTTCTCTTCCCTTATAATAGATCGACAGCTGTGTTGCAAAGTCTTTGACTTTTATTATCTGATAATACCTGCCAACGAGCCGGATATAAGAAAAAAAAAAAAAAATCCCCAAAAAATGGTAAGAACTTGGTGGCACCCCGTAGAAAATATTTCTAATAAAAATTTTCAATAAAGATTTCGCGGTAAAAAAGAAAAAAAATAAAGGGAAAAGGGGAAAGAAAAAAGCCGTTTTGATAATGTAGACAATCGTCATCGGGGGGAGGGTGGAGGCGGGGATTGATCTTCCTTTTTAACTTTCATCCAACTTTCTTCTTCATTTCTTCTTTCCTACGCTCCAGGGTGTCCAGAAAAAAAAATATATAGAAAGAAGTGTAGGATAGTAGGGAGGAGGACGGGTGAGGAGGAGAAGGAGGAGGTAGAGAGAGTGAGAAAGAGAGATATATACTGTTGGACCGAATCCGACAAATCGGCCGAGATAAATTTGGAGATTTGGTGCAGAAGCTAGTCTTCTCCATCGTCGTCTTGTTCGTCGGAAGGGGAAGAAAAAGAGGGGTTGTTGTTAGGAAGGGGAAATAGAGATAAAAAGAGAGATAAAAAGAGAGTTGAGAGTAAGTAAGAAGGAGAATAAGAATAAGAAGAAGAAGAAGAAGAAGAAGGAGCAACAGCCGTGAGGAAAGATTTTTCGGTAGCTCGAAAGCCACGAACTGGAAAGTTCCGAGCGCTTAATCGTTTTACGAGAGAAACGACTGAAGAAGAATAAGAATAAGAATAAGAAGAGAATTCATAGTAGTAGTAGTGATAGTAGTGGTAGTAGTAGTATTAATAGTAATAGTATTAGTAGTAGTAGTAGTAATGTTAGTAGAATCGTGTCTTTAAAACGTGAAACGTCGACCTTCCTGAATCGGTATAGATGATGGGCTAAGGAAAGTACGTGAACCTTGCGAAATTTTCGTTTACACAGCCGTGGTATAAGCGTGTTTTCAGCTTCAGCCCGTATATCAAAAGTTTAATTGAATTTTCGGCCGTGGTCCTGCTAACAGAGATTAGGATCATTTTCCTTTACTTTACTGTCCCTTTCCATTTCCCTTTTCTTCCGTAACATCGTCGTTCATTCTCTTTATTCATCATCTTTGGGAAAACAGATTGTTCAAACGATCTCTTTCTATATCTTATTTTCCTTTCTTCTTCTATTATTATTATTATTATTATTATTTGGAATTTTTATCTATCTTATAGTTTATAATACATTATTATTTTAGCTGTTGAATGTATGGAAAGGAAAAAAAAAAGGGAATAGTTTTATTATCGTTTAAGATTTATGCTAGTATTTAATATATATATATATTATCGTATAAACATTTTATGAAAATTAATTTATAATATTATTATTAAGTTCAATCTTAGGGATATTTTTTTTGGACAGGTTTAAATTAGATGAACAATCTATTAATCAGTTGAACGTTTCGTCCCTATATTTGGGACTTCCTCAACAACTAAAATTTATTATGACATATTACTACTTATACAAATACAAAAAAAAAACTTACAATTAGCGTTATTTCACCTCGATCGTTATTGTTCACGAGTCAATATATCATCATTTCTCATTACAGTCATAAGTATTCAATATCTTATACATACAGTCTATTACGAACCGTTGTCCTACCACAACTTTTCGAACACTATAATATTCGTAAAAATCGAACATACCTGTTAATTATGCGATACGATCGTATTTTCCTTTTTATTAGTTTTTTTTTAGAAATATTTTCTTTATCTCTAAACTTACGTAGCGATAATGACTTCGTAACTTTTTACGTCTACAGTAATATGTCTACGATCATCTGTGTATAATAAAATATAAGATATTCTAAATCCGTGAGGAATAGATTCGATCGATCGTAACAGTAAACTTGCATAAATGTTTGACCTTCTTTCTATCGTCCAAGAAACTCGAACGGAAATTTGCATAATTGCATGGTATAACATACCCTTCGGTAATGAGGGTCAGATCGAATTTATCTCATTGGCCCTCACCTGTCCCAATACGATGCGGGTCTCGTTGAGGCAACTGACCACCTGTACAGTCATGACAATAAAAGAATTTTCTGAAGGGTTATTTACTATGATCAAAGCGTATTTTTTTTTTTTTAATCTTTAATCTCTCATTGTATTATTATTATTATTATTATTATTATTTTTATTTTATTTTATTTGGTTTATAGTATAGTTTAAACAATAACAAAAAATAAAAAATCGTGAAATCATTGAAGAGAAGTACAGGATCAAGATACATCTTCCGTGTTTGAATACTTTACACGTAGGTGCGTGCGAGGAGACGACACGTCGGTTAGGTCGCGAGACAATGGAAAAGCCATAACTTTCTCCGTTGGTCGTCGTTATATCCCGCCGAGAGAAATGTGGATGTCTCTTGGACGCACCTAAAAAGATAAAGATTCTTCTTTCGGTGGTCAGTGCGTAGGTGAGCTTATAATATTAACCACGTTGCAAATCGATCCCATCCCATCGTTCTATAAATAAAACACATCGATACGTTCTTTATTGTATTATTTATCACTCTTTTATCTTCTCCAATTCATTTTATTAAATGATTATTTATATATAATTATACTTATTATCTAATATCAGATATATTGTGAAATTATTCTGTTATGTGTAAATTTAATACCGAAATAATTATCTTCAAATAAAACAAAAAAAGATCACACGAAAGATCATCGGTCGTTCGATCAAATTAAAAAGGAATAATTTTATCGGAAATATGATCTCTTTTATTGGAAATAATTATCTATTAATACTCTCTCTGTAGTTAAATATTTTTTTTTTTTTTTTTTTTTTTTTTTTTTATTATAATGTTAATCTATTTCTATTAATTCATCTGATAAATAATGTAACTCTTCGAAAGGAAAAGAAAAAAAGGAAAGACAAAGAGACAGATAAAGAATCAGCTGTTCGATCAAATTAAATGACACAACCAGAAAAAAAGAAAATGTAATTAATTCGAACAAAGGAGGACTCTTTTATCGGAAATAATTATCTGCAAATACTATAGGTTCAAAATATATTTCTCATTATAACGTTTAAATCTTCATCTATATATTAATTCACTCTTAATAAATAATAATAATTAATTTCTTCTATACAATTAAAAAACAACAGATATATGCAAAATTATTTTGCTAACAAACCTTTGTCATTCAATTTTAACTAAATTTAGATATTAAAAAAAAAAACTAAAACAAAAAATAAGTCAGAATCAATATCAGCTGTTCGATCGAAGTTTCGCAAAAAAAATGTGAAAAAAAGTGAACGAAATTCGAACAAATCTCGAACGTTACGTACTCTAATCAGAAAATTGAATCGTCTTCTTCTTCTTCTTCTTTTTGGTCTTTTACATCCCGTTCTAGATTCAACTCGATTTTATTTCTTTCTTTTTAAGGATATTTTTTGTGTGCTGTTCTCGTTCTATTTTTCTTTTTCATTTATTCTTTTTCGATCTCGGACTGTACGACCCGCATGACGTCGCATTGACACGCGCGGAGGAGGTCGAAAACGGGTCCCCGGAATGCGCAAGTCTCTTCTCTCGTCCTCGTAGTTGTCGTTGTCGTTGTCGTTGTTCCCCGGCTCTGTTAGAAAGAACCAAGGTGACAATGGGGACACATGTCAAAACAATTGGCACGCAGGTGTATCGAATTTACCGAATAAACGAGTAGGTGTCATGCAAACGGTACCCAAAAGAGAAGAAAAAGAATAAGAAAAAGAAACGTTATGGGTTACGTCAGACTTAACTTGTTACTTCGTCCATCAATGAAAAATTAGTCTCTCTCTCTCTCTCTCTCTCTCTATTTCGTTTCTTTTCTCTCTCTCTATTTCATAATACTTAACGTTAGAAGATTTGTATACCAATGGTTTGCCCTAAAAAAAAAGTATAAGGTGATTGAATATTTTTCAAATATATTTCGATATATTTAACGTATGATTTTCTTCTAAAATCCGACAGAACTCTATCGACAAGAAATTTGTTAAAAAATTATTATCTTGACTATTATATATTATTTATAATATTAAATATATTTTTCTCGATAAATCGGTATGAATCTTTATAAACATATCCAATGATTGTATCGTTGATTGTTAGCGATTTTAAGAAAAAAAAATTGGGTGTGCATGTATAATAATCTGCACGAATTTTTGGAGTAATTTGATACTATCTGAAATAGACGAAAATAAATGATGAGAAAAGGGAATATTCGATAATATTTATTTAGTTTATTTCTTTTGTTACATTTTTCAACGTAAGCGTCAAAAAAAGTTACGATTATTGTACCTCTTTGCATTCATTCGTACATGTAGCCTGCACGAACCATCAGCTTATGTTCGTGTCATAAAGGAATATATGTGTATATATATATATGTATGGTGTGTATGTGTGTGTATTGCAAGCAGCAAACGGAGGCTTGCAACCTTCTTCGAGTCGTTGAAATATAAAAGAAACGAGGAAAGAGGAAGAAAAGAAAGAGAAAGGATGATGGTAAATCTCGTGAATGTGTTAGAGCAATAAGAAGAATACACACACAACACACATGAGATAAATAGAGAGTAATATAGATGAATGAATTGGAATAATGATGAATATAACAACAAAAAATAAAAACAATTTACTTATTTATCAAATAACCATACAAAACATATTCTAAGAGTATTAATCATTATATAGTGATAAAAAAGGTAAAAATAGTGATGAAAAGTAAAAATACTGATCGATATATAATGATATATAAGAAAAAAAAAGTAATATATTTCTTATATTATTATTCTATTGGTTACATATTAATTATTATTTCAGATAAAACACATAAAAAATAATACCGATACCGTAAAAGAACAACATGTAAAATAATATTATTATATATACTTTAAATATTTATTATTTAATCTTAAATATTTAATATTAATCTTAAATATTTATTATTTAAGATATATATA
>NW_014569936.1:13885-37731 GCF_001313835.1 Polistes canadensis
ATAATTTAATAAAGGTAAATTAATTTAATATAAACCATAATAAAATATATATACGGGAAAATATATTTGAACCTATATATTATAATAAAAATTAACAAAAACGTGGAACCAGATGTAAACATTGGATGCAATAAAAAAACACATATTCATTAATCGAATTATAATATAAAACAAAAAAATATCTACATTACATCGATCAAACTACTTAACACAACGAACAAAACAAAACAAAATACTTAATACGATAACGCATATGTAAATTTTCTATAAATCGCTAAAAAAATATTAGAACACTCCTCCCAGTCCCCCATCCCCCGAAAAAAGAAAACAAAAATTTTCTTATAATATCATCATCTTATATAGGTGTTCCTTTCATTTGAGTTGTTAAAGTCGTCGAAATATAATAAGAGAAGAAGAATAAGAAGAAGAAGAAGAAGAATAAAAATAAGAAGAATAAGAAGAAGAAGTGGGAGGAGGACGAGGAGGAGATGAAGGACAGAGTGTCGGGGTGGGTAGGAGGAGGGGGGAGGAGAAAAATGACAATCATCGTCATTTTAATAATATGCAAAGGTATAGTCGACTTCCACGCCGGGCAAGTGTGGCCACAATAGCGTTATATAATGACAAAGACACGTCGGGTCGGTTGGATACCTTTCGCTCGACAAAAGGCGCGGCGTTAGGGTCATCCTACCGGACCGGAACATGTTTTGTCCAGTAAGCGTGCAAGCTCCAAAGCCTGCGGACAAATGTCACCGATAATGTCTTCCCTCTGCCCGTGCTCCGAAAGTCAAAATAACAAGTCGAAAATATCCTCCTAACATTCATTCTCTTTCCCTCTTCCCTCCCCTTCTGTCCCCACCCCATCCCCCCTTCTTCTTCTTCTTCTTCTACCTTCTCCATTCGTTCTCTTTTTCTCTCTCTGTCTCTCTCTTTCTCTATCTTCGCACAAACAACTCGAGCTACCCAAAGAAACTCAAGAAATTTCATCGTTACGATGACTAACCACGTTCTTTATTTTTTTTTTTCTTCTCTTTGCTTTTTCATTTTAATTTTATTCTTTTTTTTCTTCTTTTCCATCGATATTTTATCATGAATCATTATTATATTATACATGTATTTGTTTTTATTTTTATTATTGCATTCAATGTTTACACTTGTTTCCACGTTTTCGTTAATTTTTATTATAATATATAAGTTGAAATATATTTTCCCGTGTACATATATTTTATTATGGTTTATATTAAATTAATTACCTTTATTAAATTATATTATTATTTATATATGTTAGAATATATGATTTTTGTATAAGATATTTTCTAATAATTTTATATATATATCTTCTTATGGATATTGAAAAATATTTAAATAGATTTATACGTATTTATGGGTTTTAAATAACTTGATACGTACTCATGATTAATTAAAGATTTTCTCTACTATCTTTTATACATATATATTTATGGATATTTCTATACGTTGAAATAAATTCGAAACACATTCCATATATAATAATATTTGAATAATAAATAATTGATAATAACATTAATAATAAATAAGGAAAACACACGTAAACATTAATTTTCAAAATATAGTCAATCTAGACGGGTTTGCAAAGTGTTAAATAATGTATCTATATAGAAGTATATACCGATCCGTCCGGGTTTCTAGGAGGCATATACATTATGAACGACTTGGTTTACGTTTTCCGTTAATTATTCGCCCACCTGAGTCTCCATTGTCTCGTATAAAATTTTTAGGCAGAGTCTGGACGAACAGCCAACAACATCGTCGTCGTCGTCGTCGTCATCGTAGTAGATGCTATTACGAAATAGCATTGTTACATCGTTATTAGCCTTTGTATATCCTTAAGACTATCTCTTCTATAAGTAGAAAGAAAAAATACAAAAAAAAAAATAGTGATGCCTAAAAAAAGTAAAGGAACGATGACGACGACGATTCGGGATCTATTTCGCAAATAAAATCGAGATTTTACATTTCAAATGAAAATTATCCGAAAATATAATAATAAGAAAGAAACAGAGTACAGATATAATATAAAGAGAGACACACACACACGTAGAGTTAAGTGAAACACCGACAGAACGCACTTTTACGTGCTACGTAACGTCGATTCACACCCACCAATCGGAATGCACATCGGGCTGAACAAAAGAGAGGCAAACACGTCAGTGAAACCTCTCGTACGTGAGAGACATAGTCGCGTTTACTAAATATCCCTCGTGTCTGAGTACTTGTTCTGACTCGTGTTCACCAATTCAAATCGAACATTTTTATTTATCGTAAAAGGATTAAAGAGAAAGAGAGAGAGAAAATCAAGACAGTAAGCAATTTCTCGTTCGATTTCGGTCCAGGATGTTGATAGGTTTCTAATATCATCGTGACACAACATTCAAATCTTTTATCTTTCTATTTATGTCTTTCTCTCTCTTTCTTCTGAACGATTAAATTTCATGATACACCTAGCATAAGATCAAGACTATTTCTCGAGTATGTATTATTATAATATATACATATATACTAACTATACTCAATACACTCAGTTATATTCACGCATTAGCAATTCGTGTTATCGCTAATCTTCTTAATGGTAATTAGTATTGTTATTAGCAATCGTAGTTCCCCTTTAAACGCCAGGTTTTCAACGAGAACTAATAGAAAAGAGAGATAGAATTAGAGAAATAAGGAAGAGAGAGAAAGATGATTCTCTGTACATGACTATTGCCTGATCTTTCACGATCGATTTCTTCGTGTTTGTATATGTGTGACACACATGGAACGTTTAATTCTATCCTATTAATGTATATATTTACTTCTATGTGTATTTGAATTCGTACAGAGTACGTGTACGAATATATCAGAAGAGACATCGTTTGGCCCCTATGACTTGTCCTCTACCTTTCTCTCTCTCTCTCTTTCTATCTTTCTTTTTTATTTATTTCTTTTCTTCTTTCTTGATCTATGCTCTTATATTCAAATCACATCGGAGAGTTAAGCTCTGATCTTAACGGTACACAATCGGCTGAAGCAATTTATCCAAAATCGGATGATATAAATTTGTCTTATCGTTATAATACGAAATGTTATCATTAATAAAAAAGGAAATGAAAAAATAAAAATTAAATAAATAAATAAATAAATAAATAAATAAAAATAAATATAAATGATCTCATATATTAAATATAATTTGAACGAGACGAGACACTTGACGACAATGACGAATATATAAATGAATATATATATATATATATACATATATAAAAGAAAGTAAGGGTAGTTGAATAATATCGGTCAAAAAAAAGAAGGGGACGATTGTTGTGTTGTCGAGGTCTCTCGGGAATCGTATCTACTTAAAAAAAAAAAAAAAAAAAATTATATATTTGGACAATACTTTCTCGTCGAACGGAGAACATTTAAATGTATGTATTCATACGCTCGTGTATTGCTTTGACGAGAGGTGTGGTCAAAATTATTCAAACTGACCCGGACTCCTTTTTTTCTTCTTGCTCCGGGACACTTTCTAGCAGAGTGGTGTGCGCCGCTGCACCCACGTACTCCTTTATTCCTTTCAACCACACTTTACCCCACTTCGTCCTTCTCTTTCCATCCATTACGAGCCTCGTTCGTTCTATCCTTTTCTTTTTCTTTTCTTTTCTTTCTTTCTTTCTTTCTTTCTTTAGCCATTGTCCCATTAAGATGGAACCAAATTCAACGTCGATGACTTCAGACCTTTTCAATCGATAATGACGTAACGACTAACAAACTACCTAATTTTATCTTTTTCATCGATCCTCCGTTTTAGTAAACAACAAAACGCCCTTCCTCCCCCCCTCCTCCTCTCCCCATCCTAGACCGGAAGTATAATGTTGCGTTAAGAGGACGCTAACTGATTTGAATGAATTGCCAATGAAGAGGAGGACGAACCGAACGATCTAAGAAAATAGGATAACAGATATAAAGGATGTGAGAAGAGGATAAGAGGAGTGGTCGGACAAGAGACTAACAACCAACCAACCAACCAACCAACCAACCTACCCACCCAAAAATTTCTATCCTACATATCATGAATGGACAGGATCAAAGCTGGAGTCTCGATGCTACGGCATGCTCTCATACAGTCTCTCGACGTACTATGACATATGGGGAGCGCAAAAACCACCAATACTGATCGATTGGACACCCTAACCAACCAACCAACCCCCCTCCCCGCCCCACCACTCCCTCATCATTCGCTTTTTCTAACCTTATAGTTACTCATATTTTCTCATAATGTTGAAAATATTTATGTTATAGATTAGGTTGCCAGGTAAGTTCTTATCGATTTAAATAAAAATCATATATTTCGCCATAGATTAAAAAATATATGTTCTATATATTAATTTTATTCTTGATTATAATAAAAAAAAAGAATGTGTGTTTAGAACATGTTAGATTATTATTTGAGAATGGAGAAATATTTAGTTTGTTAAATTAGGTTATTAAAATCGTGATAAATTAATTCGTTAACGATATTCCTATAGGTCATCGGAATTTTTTTAATTAAGAATAAACAGCAAATTCTATTGAAAAATATTTTATATTTCTTATCGATACAAATTTCTAATTATTTAGCAAAATAATTGAAAATCAAATTCATTTGGAAATAAACAAAACAAAATATGTATAACATTATAACATTCTCTGTCGGTCTGTCTGTTTTAAAATATACTATTTTTCTTCTTGAAAATTCTTTATAATTTATATCGAAATACAATAAGATTGGGTAAAAATAAAGATCAAGGAAGCTCGATCTACGTGTGAACAATAACAACTTTCGACCCTTCGATCTCATCGCGTCCGATATATCGAAAGCTATAGAGAGACTAACGTCTATAAAGGTTTCTCTCTATTTCTCTCTCTCTATCTTTCTCTCTCTCTCTCTCTCTNGAATAATATCGGTCAAAAAAAAGAAGGGGACGATTGTTGTGTTGTCGAGGTCTCTCGGGAATCGTATCTACTTAAAAAAAAAAAAAAAAAAAAAATTATATATTTGGACAATACTTTCTCGTCGAACGGAGAACATTTAAATGTATGTATTCATACGCTCGTGTATTGCTTTGACGAGAGGTGTGGTCAAAATTATTCAAACTGACCCGGACTCCTTTTTTTCTTCTTGCTCCGGGACACTTTCTAGCAGAGTGGTGTGCGCCGCTGCACCCACGTACTCCTTTATTCCTTTCAACCACACTTTACCCCACTTCGTCCTTCTCTTTCCATCCATTACGAGCCTCGTTCGTTCTATCCTTTTCTTTTTCTTTTCTTTTCTTTCTTTCTTTCTTTCTTTCTTTAGCCATTGTCCCATTAAGATGGAACCAAATTCAACGTCGATGACTTCAGACCTTTTCAATCGATAATGACGTAACGACTAACAAACTACCTAATTTTATCTTTTTCATCGATCCTCCGTTTTAGTAAACAACAAAACGCCCTTCCTCCCCCCCTCCTCCTCTCCCCATCCTAGACCGGAAGTATAATGTTGCGTTAAGAGGACGCTAACTGATTTGAATGAATTGCCAATGAAGAGGAGGACGAACCGAACGATCTAAGAAAATAGGATAACAGATATAAAGGATGTGAGAAGAGGATAAGAGGAGTGGTCGGACAAGAGACTAACAACCAACCAACCAACCAACCAACCAACCTACCCACCCAAAAATTTCTATCCTACATATCATGAATGGACAGGATCAAAGCTGGAGTCTCGATGCTACGGCATGCTCTCATACAGTCTCTCGACGTACTATGACATATGGGGAGCGCAAAAACCACCAATACTGATCGATTGGACACCCTAACCAACCAACCAACCCCCCTCCCCGCCCCACCACTCCCTCATCATTCGCTTTTTCTAACCTTATAGTTACTCATATTTTCTCATAATGTTGAAAATATTTATGTTATAGATTAGGTTGCCAGGTAAGTTCTTATCGATTTAAATAAAAATCATATATTTCGCCATAGATTAAAAAATATATGTTCTATATATTAATTTTATTCTTGATTATAATAAAAAAAAAGAATGTGTGTTTAGAACATGTTAGATTATTATTTGAGAATGGAGAAATATTTAGTTTGTTAAATTAGGTTATTAAAATCGTGATAAATTAATTCGTTAACGATATTCCTATAGGTCATCGGAATTTT
Organism: Polistes canadensis; assembly: GCF_001313835.1. Lineage (NCBI taxonomy): Eukaryota > Metazoa > Arthropoda > Insecta > Hymenoptera > Vespidae > Polistes > Polistes canadensis. Next base: position 20,087 of record NW_014569936.1, read on the forward strand.
TTTAATTAAGAATAAACAGCAAATTCTATTGAAAAATATTTTATATTTCTTATCGATACAAATTTCTAATTATTTAGCAAAATAATTGAAAATCAAATTCATTTGGAAATAAACAAAACAAAATATGTATAACATTATAACATTCTCTGTCGGTCTGTCTGTTTTAAAATATACTATTTTTCTTCTTGAAAATTCTTTATAATTTATATCGAAATACAATAAGATTGGGTAAAAATAAAGATCAAGGAAGCTCGATCTACGTGTGAACAATAACAACTTTCGACCCTTCGATCTCATCGCGTCCGATATATCGAAAGCTATAGAGAGACTAACGTCTATAAAGGTTTCTCTCTATTTCTCTCTCTCTATCTTTCTCTCTCTCTCTCTCTCTTTCTTCTCGAGATACGTTTCCACTTTCGAAATACTTTCCTCGATTATCATTGATCAAGAATTCCGTGAAACCTATAGTGCGGACAGTGAACGCAAGTAGGCTCGCGTTTATTCTCGATGGAAAGTTCAGTAGCTCTTTCGATCTTTCGAGATCCCTCCAACTAGAAGATCTACGACTACCGTATGGCAATTTAGTTCGTATATACAAGAATATATCTGTACACGTATGTGTATATGTATATACATGCATGCATGCAGTGTATGTATGTATGTATATATGTATGTAAGTGTGCCCATAAGGAGGGCATCCTAGTAAATAAGAAGATACTTCGTTATCTTCTCTTTCAACAATCATCCACCACCTCAACCTCCCAATCCTCCTCCACCTCCTCTTTCCCTCCTCTTCAATCTTTTTACTTCTTCTTTCTAATTCTCTTCTTTCATTGTATTATATTATATCCAAAAGCCGTAAGTCACTAATAGAAATCACGAACGATTGTAATGAGAATAAACGTAATAATTATCCCTTATTAAAAGGTATATCTATGCGTACGTTATCACAAAATAAATAACTTAGAGAAATAGAAGAAATCAAATATGAAGAAAAAGAATAACAAACAAACGAACAAACGTACGAAGGAATAGAAGAAGGATGAGGAAGAAGGGTCAGGCACTCGTTTGCCCCGACGAAAGTTCATCGGTACGGTTAACCGCTCAGCCACACGATGGTCATGCACGATGCATCCTATTTTTTTTTTTTTCTATTTCCATTTCTTTTTATTTTGTCTTATTCAAAAGAGAGAAAGAAAGAAAGAAAGAGAGAGAAAATACCAACTTATTCCGCCCTTCCTTCTACACTCCTCTCATTCCCCCCTCTCTCTCTCTCTCTATCTCAATAGTATACCTTCCCTATAACAAAACAGGAGCAAGTAAGATAGAAAAGCAAAGAGTTTGTAGAATAGGTAAGGTACGTCGGTGGCTGTACGTCTCTTAAACGTCTGCAAAGTCGAGTTTAGACTATGCGCGCTAGTCCTCTTAAAAGACGACTACAACTACGAAGAAGAAGCAGAAGAAGAAGCAGAAGAAGAAGGACGGTGCGACACACAACACACGACAACGACGAGAAGAAGAGAGTCGTGAGCGAATCGTGCCTTCGGCCTCGCTCTCCTAAGGTACTCCATAGCCGGCTCTCTGCTCCCGATATATAGGGCAACCGTAGAGTCTCACGGTTTCTGCGAGCTATTCATCTGCATGCACTAGCCTCCCCCCCCCGCAACCCCATCCCCATCCTCCTCCTCCAACTCCTACTCTCCCTCTTTTCCTCCTGCTCTTCCACATCCACCTCATTCCTCTACCTTTCCTCTTTTCCTTCATCCGACCGCTGCTACCACTACTATCACCACCTCCCCCCCCCACCCCTGATTCTCCTCCTTCTCCTTCTCATCTTCAACCGTCACCGTTTCTCTTCCTCGACTCCTTCGACCGCACGTCGACACCGGGCCTCTTCTATTCTGCCGGCATAAACGACGACGAGTACGACTACGACTACGACTACGACGATGGTTCTTCGGCAAATTTATCGATACCCGATAACTACGTCTCTTTCTTTTATTATTTCATACGTTTTTTTTTCTTTTCTTTTTTTTGATTCTTGTTTTCTTGTGTATTTCTTTTACAGGTATGCATGCACGCGAATAATATTGGTAAAGGATGGCGTACGCGCGACACCGTTTTTCGAGAAGTCTTGGTTGCTTGGTTGCTTGGTTGGTTGGTTGCTTGCTATGCTAAGCTAACTACTCGTTCGTGGACGAATAGCTAATTACCGAGATCCTCGTTACTATGAGCCAGATGGTAAGCTAAGAAAGAAGAAGAAGAATAAGAAGAAGAGGAGGAGGGAAAGAGAAAGGATAAAATGGGGTAGAAACGAAGAGTCCAACGAAGGGGTTGGTGAAGTATTGAAAACAACTTAGTCAATGATTATGATTTTTGTCGATTTAAAAAAAAAAAACAAAACACACGAAATGAAGAAGTAGAAAAGTGGGTTACTGGAACTTTTCTTACCTTTATCTTTTTTTTTCATCTTTTGATTTTTCTTGACTTTTCTTTCGTTAGAAAGAGAGAGAGAGAGAGAGAACGTCGTCGAAAATCAGTATACACTACTACAATCAACTACGTTGACGTTTTTTTTTGTTTTTGTTTAGAAGAACAGATTCGAGAGAAAGAGGAATTTCAATTTCGACTAGAGAGAAAGAGAATAATCGTGGATCGTAATCGGTTCATCATCAAAAGGGACACACCGTTCTCCTCCTACTCTCTCTCTCTCTCTCTCTCTCTCTCTTTCTCTCTCGCGAAAAGCAGGAAGCCTGCGGTCAGCACGGCCGAGACGAATGGAAAATTGTTTTCTGGAATCTTTATCGAAGAGAACGACTTCTGTCTCCGCAATTCTGCCTTTGTCCTCCGGTCTAGGTAGCAAAAGGAGAAATGGCGAACAGGAGGAGGAAGAGAAGGTGGTGCAGCAGGAGGAGGAGGAGGAGGAGGAGGAAGAGGAAGAAGTGAAGGAAAAGAAGAATCAGAAAGAGGATAGTAATAGTAATAGTAGTAGTAGTAGTAGTAGTGACTAAGTGAAAGAGAGAAAGAAAAAGATGGAAGGCCGTGGTGTCTCTTAACCGGGAGAATAATAGAAGTAGGAAGCAAAAGAGCGTTGTTGTCTTCTTCCTCAACAACAACAACAACGTCGTCTTCGTCTTCGTCGTTCGTCGTTCGTTCGTTCGTCGTCGTCGGCGCCGGTTGAAAAAAAAATCGGCAAAGCACATTACACGAAATCACAATGTTTAATGAAAATTGCGCGGGCGTCTTTACCCGAGGCAAATTCTATTCTCCTCTTTCTATCCTCTCTTTCTATCATATAACTTAGATTCCTAGACTCTTACGGACGAATCTCGAACGTCCTCGTGTGACTTCAGCTACCGTCGCCGAATCGTGACGATGCAAAGCGGTATTCAGATTGCACTCTTAGCGGTTTCGCCGACTTCTTTTTCCTCTCATTTTTATAAATGTCCTTTTTTTTTCTTTCTTTCTTTCTTTCTTGATCTATCTTTGTCTGTCTTGTTAGATTTTCTTGCTTGCTTGCTTGCTTGCGCTTGCTTGTCAACCGACAAAACACGGACCCGACCTCTGTTGTAATCGTTGGTCAGGCAGGCGCAAGCCACTGGCTAACGATAAGAAACGTTACGACTATTTTAAAGGATTATTACATTTTCGCCGAACACACTTTCTTTACTAATTTATTTTTCTTTTCGTCCTTTGTCATTTTTTTTATTTATAAGCGAAAATTTATTATTTTATTTGTTATATTTTATGTCGAATATAATTGCTCTGCAATAGAACAATAATGTTAACTAATATGTTTCTTTTATTATTCATATATTTTTGTCGTAATATAATCGTATTTCTCGCAAATATAATTTTTCTTCACTTTATATTAAATATTTTTGATAATATATGATCACTGGCTAACGGTAAGAAACGTTACGACTATTTTAAAGGATTATTACATTTTCGCCGAACACACTTTCTCTACTAATTTATTTTTCTTTTCGTCCTTTGTCATTTTCTTTATTTATAAACGAAAATTTATTATTTTATTTGTTATATTTTATGTCGAATATAATTGCTCTGAAATAGAACAATATTGTTAACTAATATGTTTCTTTTATTATTCATATATTTTTGTCGTAATATAATCGTATTTCTCGCAAATATAATTTTTCTTCACTTTATATTAAATATTTTTGATAATATATGATCACTGGCTAACGATAAGAAACGTTACGACTATTTTAAAGGATTATTATATTCTCGCCGAACACACTTTCTCTACTAATTTATTTTTCTTTTCGTCCTTTGTCATTTTCTTTATTTATAAGCGAAAATTTATTATTTTATTTGTTACATTTTATGTCGAATATAATTGCTCTGCAATAGAATAATAATGTTAACTAATATGTTTCTTTTATTATTTACATATATATTTTTTATAATATAATCGTATTTTTCGCAAATATAATTTTTCTTCACTTTATATTAAATATTTTTGATAATATATGATCCTTTTGATGATAATAATACTTAGAAAAGAATATGATCTAAAACAAATAATATAAATAATGATATTACTATGTTTTGATTGGATTTGATTTTTTCGAGAAACATATATAGACGTTCGTGACGAATTCTATTTAATTTAATGACGTCCTTATAATTTCGTAAGTAACATTCACACGTAATACAAAGTGAAATCGATAGAATTGGCATCTATATACATATATATATAAGTAATCACTTTAGAAATAATATATTCTATTTGTTTAGTTTAGTTTTTTTTTTTTGTAATATGTACATAACATACGTGTGTTGAAGCACCGTTTCTTCGTTCCACGCTCGTTCAGCTTTTATCTACCGGCCGTAAAAGCACCTATCTAATGAGGACGCTTAGCTCTCTCGGTGGTTTACACGTTACTCCCTCGTATTACTATCAATTACTCCGCAAACACGAACGGAACATCGATTACGTTAAGACTCTGCTCTCTTTCGACGCCTTAACGTTCTTATTAACTGCGAGAACTATCGAATTACTTGGCTCAGTCCTAACTAAGCTTAGAGTTGTAATATACACATTTTTCTCTAATCTCTAAACATATCTTTGTAACTTATCCACGTAATTTTCCTATCTTTCGTTAAATTATTCAATTTCACTGAATTTCTCGATTAATTCGAAACTAAAAATTACAAAAATAAAAGTAATATATAATTAGTTGAATAGAAAATTTTAATATCGTAAAATGTAAATTGTACGTCATAATTTAGAAGGGATTATATATTTTTCAATAAGTTTCTTTTTTTTTTTTCAAATTACAATTATATTATTTCCAATCTTTGGCGTAATAAATTTCTTCGTTGGATGTGAAAAATTAAAAAAAGAAAAAAAGAAAATCAAGTTAAATCGTTGAATGTAAAATTTTCATATCTCTATATAAAGAAAAAAATATAAAGACAAATTAAAAAAAAAAAAAGATTCTCGTAGAGAATAAATCGTAACCGTATTTTCTTGATGTCAGATACATACAAAAAAAAATAACTTCCACGATATCAAATTTTAATATCACGATATTAAAAAATAAACATATACATATATATTATATAAACATTTAAAATAACTTCGTATCTAAAAAAGAAAAATATTTAAAAAAAAATCGTCGTATTAGAAATAACGTGTAAACGCGATTTCTAAATGTGTGAAAAAGGAAAGAAAAAAAAATAGGTGAAAGAAGAAAGAAAAAGAATAATAATAAGAAAAAGAAGAAGAAGGATCTTTCGATACTCTCACGTGTTCAATGAAGAAAGAGAAAGATAGAAATAGATATAGCTATCGTCGAGGAAACCGCTTGCTCTCCTATAACGGAGTTACATTTCGAATCGTTACCGAAACGACGAGATCGTTATCGAGTATATACGGATGCGCGATATATCAGCGCTGCCCGAGATTTGCAACGCGGCTGCTCCATGTTCAAGGATGCCGCGGCCTGGTGTACAAATCTCGGTGCAAATATCACCGTATTCACCGCGAGTTGCTTACCAACGTCTTCGTCGTTTACCAAAATGTCAAGCTTGCTATATTCCCTCCAATCGGATCGAAGACCCTTTAACACCCTATCGATTTCGATCTCTCCCTCTCCTTCTTTCTTTATCTTTCTCTGCATTAACGTTCGTTTTATTTGTTCTATTATTTTGCTAAAAGATATCTGGAAATGTTGTTAAAATTATTTAGAAAAATTTTCAACCATTTATCTTTATTATTTTATATTTTCCCTTTTTATGACTTCGAGAGGGATAGTTTTACAATCGTTTAACATAAGTCCTTTTACAATATATTTACTTTACTATTTAATATTATCAGATTGTATTAACAAATAGACAACTATGTTAAATGCATCACTGTAGTAAATATATATATATCTGAAAAGTAACAGAATAATATAAAACTTTGACCGTAATATAAAAAGAAAACTGTAAAATAAATGAAAATAGAAAAATTATATAGATCTTCTTTAAATATTGAAAATAATAATTTTCATCAATGTACACAAGAAATGAAAGAGAAATTTTAAAGAGACATAAGAGATTTTTTCTGTCTCTTTTTTTTTCTCAACAATATTTAAAAATAAAAACCTTTTTGTTACACACAGTTACAGTTACAATTAAAACAAATCCAAATAACAATATCATTTTAATACAAAAAAATATCCTCTAGAAAATATCCTAAAACTTGTACTTAACAAGACAGGTATAATAATATCGATCAAAATTTCGGTAAAATTTAAGATTAACAAAACCATATTAATTTCTCGTTTAAAAACGGAACGACGAGTTAACGGGGGTGGGGAGGGGGCAGATAAATGCGTAAAAAAAAATGGTGCGGTATCTTTTCTCGCGGAATTGAGCAGCGTTTCCCGATGAGAAGAACGATGAAATATCAGAAGAAAAATGGAAAGAAAAAGAAGAAGAACAACAACAACAACAACAACAAGAATAAGAATAAGAATAAGAATAAGAAGAAGAAGAGAAGAGCCGCGAAGCTGCTGTTGGCTAGGGGACTGGCTGCCCGATCCCGAGACTCGAAGTGAAAGTTAGATGTGTGGGCACGGGATGCGCACGAATTCATTTTTTCGGCCTCATCGCAAACTTTTTTCCCCTTCGGTCTTAGCATCGGTTCCCATGTAGGTAGGTATATACACAGTCGACCTAGCCTATATGGCCGGCAAGCGCGCGATATCTTGGCGCAAGCACACTAACACAACTGTGAACGAGAGAGAACACGTACGCGTGCATGCACGTGCTGCACGAGCGTGGGTCCCTCATTCTCTTTCTCTTTCTCTCTCTTTCACCTTTCTTGCGTATTATCATCTCTCTCTCTCTCTCTCTCTCTCTCTCTCTCTCTTTCTTTCTTTCTCATTCACTCACTCAGTTACTCTTTCTAACACACACACACATATATACATATAGTAACACGTACACCACGTGCTGCACGAATCTTTTCTTCCATCTCTTTCTCGTTCATTCTTTCTTTTACCTTCTTGCGTATCACCATCATATACTCTCTCTCTCTCTCTCTCTCTCTCTCTCTCTCTTCCTTTCTATTTCTTTCTATTTCTTTCTATCTTTCTCTAACACATATAATAGAAGAGCACCGGCAACTTGTACCGTCCGCTACTCCCGTGGCCTGCCTTCTAGCCGTGACTTATCGGCCACCTCCGCGCACCTTAGACGCGTCCCTAAGCATACATTTCTCTCTCATTCTATCTCGTTTTCTTTCGATAGTGTGTAGTAGTCGTTTGTTGGTAGTGGTAAACCCCGATTCCATAGACGACGACGTCTCGATATCGTTGCTCGTGGGATCGAGAACGAAACGTTTCGGGCGTCTCGACGCTCACAACCACCATCATCAGACCTCTCCCCCTTCCTTCCTTCAACCCCCCCCCCCAAACTCCCCTCCTTCTCTCTTCTTACACTTCTTCCTTTTCATCTTCTTGTACGCTGATGTTTATCGTAGAAAGCACCTGCGCTCGATTCCCGGTTTTAAGATCGTAAACGAGAATAGGCTGAAATATTTGCCACAATTTAACGGATTCCCTCCCCTCCCCCCACCCCTCGGTCAATCATTTTTCTTCTTTTTCTTGTTTTTTTTTTTTAATTATTTATTCTTTCTGTTAAAACATAAAACATTATAAATTACACATTTGCCTAATATTCTTTTACGAAATTATTCGATGTAGTTAAGTTTTTAAAGTGAGGATGCATACCGTATTTCTCTTAAGATAGGATCTCTTTCTCATCGTAATTAGAACGATGATTGGGATTTTCTCGTGAGCCTAACTAAGAAGGTGTATGTATGTATTGGTATATCATCAAGTATCTCTCTCTTTTTCTTCCTCTCTCTCTCTCTCTTTTTTTCTTTCTAACTCTTTCTTACTCTTTCTATGTCGAGGCTTGTATCGGAGAACGTGGATCTGGTTTGTTGCTTCTGTTGCTTCCGTTCTTGTTGCTTCTGGTGAACACGAGAATTGATTGAAAACTAGACGAGGAAGACTTTGATGTTGTCTTTTATTTGTTAATTTCGATGAGCAACATAACAACGAGAAGAGAGAAACTGTTTTCTTAAGGTTAGATAAAGAATATTTCTAAAGAATGTAGTATATGTGTGTATGTGTGTGTGTATAGGGAAAAAAGGATGAGCTCGACAAAGAATAAGGGAGTCTATAGATTCAACCTGCCATAGCTATCACGATGTCTTCTTTTAGCAATGTACCAGAGCAGGGTCTTCGACGACGAAAACAATAATGTACTGGAACGATGGTCTGGAAGGGGGTGGGGTAGGGGGTAAAGGGTGGGTGGTGGTGTTATCGATCGAACCGTCTCGAAACAATGACTTCGTCTAGGACACCTAACAAATGATCTTCTTCTTATCGGTCATAGGAGGAGGGTAACGCAAAAATCACGGTCAGCTTTTCTCTTTTCGATCATGAAAATCGTTAAATACCGGAGACAGGAAAATGATCGCTTACGTTGAAAGGTCGCCTTCGATCTTTTATGTTTATCGGAATGTTAGATAATTTTTTTTACAAGTTTCGATCATATTTTTTTGGTTCTTATTAAACGTTAATTTTACGTTCGTTTTTAGGGTAATTTTTACGTGATATAGGACATTGCAATAATCTGATATATTTGATAATTAAAATATCTTATTAAATAATCGTATTAAATTTTGTTCAGTGTGAAAATAATATTAAAAATATAGAAAATATTGTTTATTTATTTATTTATTTATTTAATAATAAATCGACGACACACGAGTTTTCCGAATAATTTGATATTTACTTTCAATGGTAAAATAGTCTAAACATTATATATACAAATTCCTCAGACATTACATTTAGTATACCATCATACTATTTTTATAATTCCTGATTAAAAAATTAAAACAATTATCTTTTACCACATAAATTTCAAATATTTAAAACAAAACAAAAACTCAATCGGTGTACAAAAATATAATAATTTTTGTCTTGTTTCGATAAAAATTTTATAATATATCGACGAAAAAGAATTTCTTTGTATCTGTATGTAAAAGGAAAAAAGAAAACAAAACAAAAGAAAAAGAGAAATAAAATAAAGAAAAAAAATTAACGAAAAAGAAATATTATAGTGAAACAACAGGATCATCGAAACGAGTAACGTTTGCACGTGACTAGTTCTGATATGTATATGGCCATTGGCGAATAAGCAGCTCTACTCCAAGCCAATCAACTCGCATAATGGAGATCGATAGCCATAAGCCGATCGTGAAGCAAACGCTATATTCCTATGTATAAGCTCGTGCTCGTAACATGCCACTCTCTCTCTCTCTCTCTCTTTTTCACATACACATATACATACTCTCTCTCATCTATCTATCTATCTATCTATCTATCTATCTATCTATCTATCTATCTCTTTCTCTTTCTCTTGCTTTACATAGAAGGAGGATGTGATTTTCGAAACTGCTCCTTCGTGCGTCCACGAGAGACAGATATTACGTTGATTGAGCGAAACGATAAGCTATCGATATATCTCGATCGAACGAGAGATCGTTCAAACTAGACCCGCGATTTACTTTTCCAAATCTTAACTTTGGTCAATAATTTTGCAATTGAAGAAATAATAATAAAAAAAAAGAAATAAATATAAGTTATTCATAATTTATTCAGTATTTTCTCTCTCGTCCAAAATGATAATTTTTTGATGATATAAAACTTGAAAACGTTTTGTTGAGGTTTTTGAATAATAACGATCAAACTAACGAAGTTTAGATGTATTGTGTTTGGAATATTATAAAGATAAATGTATGACGAAATAAATAAAAAAGACGCTGAGCTTTAATGATTAAGTTGCTGAAGAAGTCCCAATAAAGGGACGAAACGTCCAACTTAATTAAATTAAGTTCTACTTCTTTTCATGTCTAAGTTCCCTATGAACCTATATCATCAAAAAAGTTATTCATAATTTTTTGGATCATTTTCATCGATTCAATATATTATCCTTTTTTTTTTTATTTATTTTATATCGATAATAATGTTTATAACAATGAGAAAAAAAGAAACTTATCGACCGTTTCCAAGAAGGATTCGTATAAAGATCGTAAATCATAAGGAATACTTTAGAAATGTGGATAGAGAAGAAGAAGAAGAAGAAAAAATAAAATGAAGGTATAAGAGTTACTTCGAAGGACTCGTCTTACGAAGATAAGAAATACTTCAATCTTTTTTTTGGACTTTCCCGAGAAGTCCGTTCTTATCGTTGAATAAACGAAAACTAAAACGGAAATTAAATAGTAGAAGGAAAAATAAAATAAACGTAGGAAGGACCGGACTAACGCGGACAAATCTTTTTAAAGATGAAATACGGGCACTGTCCACTGTGCCCCACCTGTATCCTTATCTGAAGCAAACATTAGATGTCCTATCTCTCTTACGTAGAAAAATTTCTTGGTTTAGAAATATATTTAGTCAGTTAAAAGAAGAAAAAAAAAAAAGAAAAAATAGAAAAATTAGGAAGAAAATGAAAGAGTGAAAAAATAGTACATACAAGAAAATGAAATACAAAGAAATTTATTTTGCATAAATAAGAAAAAGACGATTAGTATAAACAGCGTCGAAACACGTGTCACGTATTTATTGTAAGTATGTACTTACTTACTTACTTACTTACTATTTTCTATCCTGTGTCATAATATACCTTAGAACATTAGAATCGATCGTGCAACTCTCGAAGAAAGCAAATAATACGAGTCGGCGTTGAAACGCATAATGCAATGACGTGTAGCAAGCAACGAGTAGCAGGCAACGCGATGGATTCACCTACGATGCATAGAGAGAACCACACAAGGGCCTGCGTGGTGAGGAGAGTGTTAAGTGAAAGTCAGGTAAAATCCCTGACCACGATGCTCTCCGACCCTCCCATTTGCCTCACTTAACCGTTGAAAGGCGCAATGGTGAAGAGAAGAAACAGCAAGAACGTATCTGAGCCACGTGGCCGGGGCCCCGCGTGCCACGAGAAACCACCTACGTTTTCAAGTTTGATAATATTATTTTAACACAATTTTATTATTATTATTTACATGTTTTTTTTTTCTTCTCATTAATATCATTCTCTTTTGTGTATATTAAACAGATTTTTATTGTAATATAATTTTTTTATATTCGTTTGTTAAATAAATTCGCGAAAAATTAACGAAGTAAAATTGTATATAAATCACAAATAAAGAAATTTTATCTTATGTCCGTGTAAAGCAGAAAACTAATAAATTAAAAGAAAAAAAGACAAAGTAAAATTATATTTTCGATTTTAACGAGAAGTAGAATAATTAATTATTGAACCTACGCGTTACATTTACATGTTGACAGTGAAAACATAATAAAAGTATAATAAACAAAATTTCTTTATCACGAAATAAAGCAAATTACGGATCGTTTTAACACGCCTAACTAAACTTCTAGCATTGAGTTCAGAATGTTTAACTCAGGACAATAAGAAGAAGAAGAAGAAGAAGAAGTGGCGTGCGTCCGAGGTTAGATTTTGAGCTGGTGTCAACGACAAAAGAATTTCGTGAGAGTTTTGGGGACATTCGTGGTGGGCATAATGCACGCCCGGATTAGGATCATCGAGGATGCTATTGGACCACCCAAAAGGGAAGGAAATCGCGCGTGGAATCACCTTCAGGATTACTTCCTTCGCGACGTGTGAGCAAGAAAGGCGTAGGTGTCCCATCGATCCTAACTTAAATGTCCGAAAGAATTATCCTTCGAAGGATGGTTGTTGTCCTTCCTTTTCAAGTAGCCCTACTATAAATCGCGATCAGTAATCATTTTCTATACCTGCATTTGAATCAAAATGTTTTCTCATTGTGAACATATGGTTTCTTTTTTTTTATTGTTCTGTTATTTTTTAAAGTGATTATGATAATTTTTATTCTTCAAGTTTCTATTCTTTTTTCTTTGAAATATTATGATTTATTATCCGGTAGCTGTGGGACTTTGGTCGAATATGATCTCGTTGCAATTATTTTCTTTTCTTGAAAATACAATTTGTATTTTTTTTTTTTTGTTTATTTGGAAAAATTGTTTTATAATTTATTTATTTATTAATACTATTGTGGGTGTCATTTATATTTATAAATTGAAAGTTTTCGTTGTTGTTGTTGCTGTATTGCTTGTAAATTCATATTTTCTGTATTTTCTTTTATTTTACATATTTCAATGAATTAATCAATTAATTAATTTTTTTATTTTCTAGCATATGGTTATAGTAATTTCTATTGTTAAACTGATGTATCAATTTATTTTGTATCTTAAAAATGATCGATAAACATTTTTCATTCTTAAATTTCATTTCAACATTTCGTATTTTATAAACGAAATGACTATAATAAACACGATCAATGATCCCAATCCCCTTTTCCAAGCAACAAGATTTTTTCTGCTTAATCTCTCATTCCAAAAACCATTGGAATATAATTCGCAAACATGTAATTTCATGACTTCCTTAGAAAATTCTTGCCATACTCTCGTATCGATCTTTTAGCACCGGTTTAGTTCGACCTTAAAAAGAAGAATAAAATCGTCCATGCTGAATGAGAAACATCGAAGGTTCCCATGAACCTAACTGTTCGATTGCCCGGACCCAATATTTGAGATCTCTGGTTTCAATCGAAAATCAACGGCGTACGAGAGAGAAAGTACATTTGAGCCGCTACAAAAGAAGACAGGTATGTATGTATGTAAGTAGAAAGAAAGAAAAAAAAATGAAAAAAAGAATGAGAGAAAGATAGAGAGAGAGAGAGAGAGAGAGAGAGAGAGAGAAAAAAAATACCTAGACAAAGATTCCATGTTCAACAGGAACACAGAAAAAGAGAGAGAGAGAGAGAGGAAGATACAAAAAAACTGTCTGCCCTAACGGATTCTAGGGTGGAAGGGCCCACCAGTCAGCCAGTCAGCCCTTAGTGGGGTAGCAAAGGTAAAAAACAGCGAATAGGATGTCGAGAATTTTTACAAGAGAAAGAAAGAAAGAGAAAGAGATACATACATATAGACAGATACATACATATATCCATTAACGTTGTCTCTTTTTATCTTATTACGTGTCACATCTCTCGAAAAAGCACCGTTAATAATTTTCGAACCGAACGGAAAGTCTATTTAAACTTGTTCCATATATATATATCTAACGATATTTTTATATCAATCCTAAAAATAATTATAACGATCAAAAAAATGTATTTAAAAAATGGTAGCGGTAGTAGAATAAGAAGTAGAATAAGGAAGATTAATATAGAAGAAGAAAAAATATCTACGAGACTCAATCCTGTTAACTCATATGATTCTCGTAATATAATTATCTTTTCCCCTACCCCCACCCCCTCCCGCTACTCCCCCAACTTCCTCATCGCATCAACGTGTACGATTTCTCACTCTCTCATTTTTTACTCTTGGTAAACGACGATTGTCCGTCTTCTCTACGTTACATTCTTATCTTTACGATATTTGCGTGCATTATCTTGCCTCTTGCTACGGTATACACCGGTCCGGGATTTCTAACGAGTCCGCATCGTTTTTCGTACGTTCTTTGCCTCGTTGTAAAAGACGCGACAAAAAGATAGATAGAGAAAATAAAAAAGAAATAAAGGAATATAAGGGGAAGGGAAAGGGGAGGGGATAGAAGTAGAAGGAGTAGGAGGAAAATAGGTGAACATAAAAAGAGATAGAGATAGAGAGAGAGAGAGAGAGAGAAAAAGAGTAAACGAAATATACTCGAGGCTTTTCTTTATCTCGCGAAGGAAGAATTAATCCGGCGGCGAAGCTGCGGACAACAAGATTTTCTTTCTCTTTTCTTTTATCTTCTTCTTTCTTCTTCTTCTTTTTCTTTCTTTTCTTTTCATTTTTTTGTCTTTTTCTTTCCGAGGGCGTCGCATCGAAAAATAATCGTAGTTTCCCTCCCCCTTTCATCTTTCTTCATCCCTGTCACCCTTCCTCTCCTTCAACAAGAATCTCTATCTCTCTCTCTCTCTCTCTCTCTCTCTTGCTCCCCGTTATGACGTTACGCTGCTAATTAGCATAGTCATCCACAGGTGGTTGATCGTGAAATATATCGCCAGCTTGGTATATGCATATACATTTATATATGTATATATATATATATAGATGTATATAATGTAAAACGTTGGTATAGAGAGAGAGAGAGAGAGGTGTATATGTACGTTTGTGTTTCTGTATGTGTGTATATATATATATATATATATACATATACATAGATAGGTTTATGCGAATAAGAATGAGCGTTCGCGCGTCTTAGAAGTCAGAAAGGAGTTCTCGTAGAGATAAAGGAGAAAAGTTTCTTTCATGCTAGCAATTTTCTTCCTCGTCCTTGCTACTTAGGAATCTACCATTTCTGTCTACATCCTCGTTATCCTTTCCTTCCTTCCTTTCTTTCTTCCTTCCTTCCTTCCTTCCTTCTTATTATAGATACTTACTTACTTACTTGCTTGCTTGCTTGCTTGCTTGCTTGCTTGCTTACTTAATGACTGAATGACTGACTTCCTTCCTTAATTCTATTATCAAATCTAAAGTTAATTATTTAAATTCATAGTCATCGACAAGAAATTATCATAAGTTTCATTGCGATTTTATCCTACTGACATTTTATACGTTTCTGATTTCTCAATCTCCTTGTGCGTGTGTGTGCTATGTGTGTGTGTGTGCGTGTGTGTTTGTGTACCACGAACGATTGGAATTTACCGAAGAGACTCCTCTTCGGTACGTGGCTAAAGAATTTCAATCGTTAATTTATGTATATCGTTTTGATAATCGATATTTTATTAAATTAGGGATAATTTTAACACGATTTAGAGAATGATATGTAACAATTCGTTAATTTGTATATATTTTTTCTGATTAATTTTTTACTTTAGTATCGTTAGATTATTATTTTTTTTCTTTTTTATTTGATATCATATGAATAATGTGTCGTATTTAATTAATTGTTTTGGAATTATTTTAATTACTTTATTATATCATCTTTCTCTCTCTCTCTCATAAGAATTATTTTTTAATTTAATATTAGAGACAAATAATACGTGGAAATTAATATAATATTTTATATCGATATTATTATTATTAACATTAAGACAAATTATTTTTTATACATTAATATTGTAAAAATTATTTAATATTACATTTAATTATAACGAGAATATTTTAAAATATAACACAATAAACATCGAAACATAGATGATTGATTTAAAAAATCTAAAAAAAAAGAAAAAGAAAAAGAGAGAAAAAAGAAGAAAACAAAAAAAAAAAACAATGACGAAACACGCGTCGAAGAACAGAAAATAATATTTTCCAAGTAAAATGACGGAAAATCTATACGTATAGAGTCTCATGGACACCACTAATTCTATGCAATTTGCACAATTTGCATAATCGAGTATAAGATGAGGACTTTCTTTTGCCAATTGGCTGGCACCAATTGGAAAGAGAAAAACCGGCTCCGACGTTCCCGTTTATCTCGCGGCTCACGTTTTAAATATCGAGCATATACATAAAGAAAAGAGAAAAAGAAAGAGATAGAGATAGAGATAGATAGATAGATAGAATGAGTTAGTCAGAGAAAGAGAGAGAGAAAGAGAGAGAGAGAGAGAAAAAAATACAACAAGAAAGAAGAAGAGACAGCCGATCCTCTCTCGACGTTGTCCGTGCCTTCGACAATGAACGAGTCCACTTTAAAACAAAGGGTCCTATCGGGATAAACGCTTTTTCAATACGAGGAGAGACTAGCATGAGGGCTGTCCACTGCAGACACCGATGCTACGCCATGATTAACTTCAAACGACGAAAACGTCCACGTTTTCCTATTATATTTCAACTAAAAAAAAAAAAAATAAAACAAACAAAAAAAATTGGACACATTTTTTTCTACAAACCGTACCACCACCCTCAACCCCACATCAAACCCCCTCCCCCTGACATTTTCTATCTTTCTCTCTCTCTCTCTCTCTTTCTAGACTCGACGTATGCATTACACACATACCTGTACACATACACACACAAGCTTATACATATACACACATTAACTCGCTTTCTCTCTTTTACTTCTTTTCAGGTTCTGGTACTCGAGCTGTCGGGACTCTTATCTTATCGTACCACGTGGAAAATTGTTCGACGCTCTAGGTCCAACGTTTCGTTCGTTAGGTGCCAAACAAGTAACATCGTTCGTTAATTAATCGATTAATTATTTTCATCTTCTTTAGAAATTGATATACACTTACAATTGAACGTTACTTCTTTTTTTTTTTATTCATTACTCTCTCCATCGTTTGGCTTCAATGATTTACGATATGATAAAAAAAGTAAAAAATGAATGATAATTAATTAAAATTAAACCGATTTCATTTGACTAGATTTTTGTATTAATTTATATTATATATATTAATTATTTAAAATAAAACTTTTGTTTATAATTACTATCATTACTTTTTTTATTTATCAATTATATATTATTTCACTCGTGTTTAATTCTTCATTAAATTTTTTTTGATCGATAATAACGAAAGTTAAGAATCTTTTGTTGACCTAATTTTCTAAGATATTGGAAAGGACGAGTCTAAAGAAACGTTTTTGCGTTAATCGGTAACGAGAGGAGGTCTTGTAAGGTGCAGGCTGAGTGAAGTAAGAGAGTAAAGAGTCAAGCAGAGGCAAACAGGCAAGCTAGCAAGCAAGCAAGCAAGCATAAGCTAGCAAGTATGCTAGCAGGCAGGGCCAGTTTCTCACAGAGCCATCGAGACTTTCTCTGTACGTCGTGGATTTTTCTTAGCGTATTCGTATAGGTCGTGCCACGGGGTCAGGAATGCCCTTAATAAAGTAACCACGCCGCGAGTATCCTCGCGACGCGAATCTTCTCGTTACGCGTCATGCTTACCCGAACTCTGAATGTCAATTTTATACATACTACTCTGACTAAATTATGTTGTCTCTTTGTTAATCTAACAGCTCATGCATTTTCATCTATATATACAGATATATATATATATATATATACATACGTATATATGTACACATATATACGTTTGTGCCGATGGACTGGAAAAAAAAATATATGTAAAGTCC
>NW_014569936.1:37766-47445 GCF_001313835.1 Polistes canadensis
ATATGTATGTGTTTATTCGTTCCTTGATAATATGATATTTAATGTGCCACATTTTGCATTGGAAATTAATTTGTATTATTTTACGATTATATTTCAAGCGAAACCTTCTTTTTTTTTTTTAAAATGATAGGTTACGTTCAAATTTTATGAAACGATGTTAAAAGTAAGGGAGAGTATTGATGTAATAGAGATAATATAATCTATAGTTGATCGACAAATTCAATGGAAATTATTATAATGTTTTAATGTTATGTGCGTGAAATGTGCTTATCGATTGATAGTTATTACGAGATACGTTTGTTTATGTTAAAATAAGTGAATGTGTGACATACCTTGAGAGAATGTTCACCATACCGTAAATGATTGTTAATTAATCGAAGGAAATGTATATTTTAGTTTTAAAAAACACGGAATATAAGTTCTACGTACGTTCCTCTACAAAATCAAACAATAAACTGACTCGTTTGTTCTGTTTGAAAGTACTTTTATTCAATGTATGTTTTTCTGACTTTCCGAAGGTTACATATGTATAACCGAGAATAATATTCGTAATAAATAGAATTTTCATTTTTGAAGAATTATGTTAACAATATTCAATAAAAGTACTTTCATAGAGGACAATGAGTCAGTTTACTGTTAGATTTCGAAGAGGAAGGTACGTTAAACTTATACTCCCGTGCTCCTGCACTACAATATACATATATTTCGATTAATTAACAATTATTTAAGATATATATCGTACAATCTAATATACTTTATTAATATTTTCAATTGTTTATACGTATATGTATTTGTTTAATGACTTTTAGTTGAAAATTTGTATCTAATAGAATATCAGATTGAAATTATTTAATATTCCAAGTATTTTAATAAATACATAATTTTTGTAAACAAATCTACTTCGTATTATTCTTACTTTAATGAGTATTAAAATAATTCTGATAGTAAAAAACATTTAAATAATAATTTAAACGCGAAGGATGACAGACCAATTGTTAGACATGAAAAAGTGCAAATATATTTTATTGATATAATTTAATTTTGTATTAAATTTTACAATTAATTTTATTCGAAAACTAATTTCGATAATATCAATTGAAGTGTCAAACAATAACTTATTTTACTCTTCGTATCGTTCTAATCATCTAAACAATCCAATTACAATCAATTAGCAATTGATCGACTTTATTCTCTTTCTCTCTCTTTCTCTCTCTCTTTCCCTCTAATTAAATTCCTATCTTGTAATTAAGCTTTCATTTGAATTAATCTCGATAGATCAATAATGTTTTCCATACAATTTAAAATCAAAACTATATTACTACATATCTATATTATTCAAAATTTACAAAAATATATAATCAAATTCGAATTAAAAATGTTTTAATAGTCAAATGAAATAGAATAATCAAGAAAACACGAATGAAGTCAGACGATTAACATTAATGAAATGGAATAAATCTACCTGGTGTCTTCACCAAGACCAAACGAGGAGAGATCATAGATAAGAGTCGTGCAAAAGCAGCACACACACACATATATATATAGATATATCGTAAGCGGTACTTATACAGTAGAAAGAAACGTGTATATGTCCGGTCACTCACGTTCTTCTTTATACACACACACATATATACATATAAATATATTTTTGTTCTTTCTCTCAAACTGTTAACTTTCCCAAGTAAGTAAGTAAGTAAGTAAGTAAGTAAGTACGTACTTCTTCTCACCTAGCGAAACGTACCGGGTGTCTTCGAAGTTGCAGTTTCAAACAAACAAAAAAAAAAAAAGGATGATTCGTTATCGAATCTATTCTCTCGCGTTTCTCGGAAGCTTATATTAAACGTTAGTCGAGAACAATGGCCGATCTTTACGCTCGATCGCATAGCAATAAATAACAAGCTTCTATACATTGTCAAATATCTCTGTGCCACCTTATTCTCGTACGATAGTTCGACTTAATGTAAGGTAACGATTGTAAATATCGTTACGTTATGGCATTATATTTCATCTTGATACTATACCTTCTTACCATACAACTATGACGATCTTTACGAGTCTTTTCTCTGTCGTCAAACGATTATCATAATATTTCTTAACATGAATTTCCTCAATACTTTAGTTCATTACTCATAAGAAGAAGACAAAAAATTACACTCCATTACCATAAAATTAATAAGAGAATTTATATGACGAATCGTTTAGGAAATAAATTTCAAATATACAACGTATAATATATAAGATTATTACGAAATAATAATATGTGAATAAAACAAGTTTGATACTTTGGGTTACGGTGGGATTAAAAGTGTCCCACTTTTTGGATGGTGGAACATTTTTAATCTCACCTCGAAAAATATTGCGATAGCTGCATACACATAGATTTATATTTCGTCTTATTTATGTAAAACAATTGAAAAATATCTTCGACAAATGTTACAAATGTAATTCAACTCTAACACCATTTATATGTTTATACATTACGTGGATACCATTTGAATTAATAAAAATATATCAATTTAGTTTCACATGAAACACAATTAAATTTCTATGCAACATTATCCGAAATTCTCTATACCGTAAAGAATTAAAACAAAACTATCGATAAAAACGTTTTAAATCTATCAAAATTTCGAGATCACTTAAGTCGATCAAAATGGGAGCAGCAGGGGGTGGGGCGAGGGCGCGTGGTGGTGATGGTGGTGTATCCAAAGAAGGAATAAGATGAAGAAGCAGAAGTAGAAGAAGAAGAAGAAGAAGAAGAAGGTGGTGAAGGAGTTAGAGAAGGAGGAAAAGGAGGAGGAGGAGGAGGTTGGTACGTGAAACTGTTGAGGACTCGGTTCCACAAGGCGAACCGAGGGGGTGGCGCGGAGGAGGATGTGAGGGCGTGAGACTCCTCGAGTGTGGGAGAGTACAAGGCACATTATATGGAAGAAGTTGGAACGTAGACGACGACTAAGACGACGACGACGTAGACGTACTCGTCGTAGTTTGCGTTGCACGCGCGCCACCAATGGTAACTGAGGCCTTTACAGTTTATAGAAGAGGAGATGAGGAAGGGAGGTACAGGTGGAAGAGGAGTGGAGTGGAAAAGAGGAGGTGGTCCCTCCGCTATACTCGTCGTTACTCTCCTTTCGCGTGTGAACTGACCACATGGGTCACGTACCTATTATCATTTCCCGAGACCTAACTGCGGAGAGAGGAAAGAATGAAATCTAGATCGCCGGAAGCCGCTCGTAATTAACGCGGTACGCGTTCGGGACGAACGAGGACGAACAACAAGAAAAAGGAAATCTCTTTCTTTCTTTATTTATTTCTTTCCTTTTTTTCTTTCTTTATATATTGTATATACTTTGACTCCTCCGTCTAAATAAAATCATTGCTATGTAATATTAAATAGATCTTATCTAGTTTTTTTCTTCTTCTTCTTCATCTTCTTTAACATTTTTTTTATAATATTGATTACGTCTATAGAAAGGATACCTTTTCTGTTTGTTTTCTTTTTCTTTTTTTGCGTAATTATATATATTAATCGTTATACACGAGATACATCGAGGGTTTTATTCGAGTTTTTTTTAATCAGTATATTATGGAAATAATAATAATGAGGCTTAAATTGTTTATATTTATATAGGCTCGTGAAATGTTTTATTAATAATGGTTATAATCAAAATGTGAGTTGATTTATTTTTTAGTTCGATAACATACATAGGAATGAATTATCTCTGTTCTAAATTATTATTCCTTTTTGAAAATGATTTACTGGAGAATAGTATTTAATTGAATGCACAAATGTTATTAATAAAATTAGAATATCTCTTACCAATTTTGACTGTTAGTTAATCTTTCAGGTAAAAAAATCAGATCCGAGTATATTATTGTTGAATATTTAAATAAATTTCGGCTATGTGTTTTTATGCTGTATCAACGAAACACCATTACGTTATCATTTTGTATTATTGTTATAACTGTTTATATAGTCCACATTTGTAAAACATTTTTTTCTTATTTTTACTTATGAAATATGTTGGTAAAATTTTGCAGATAAAAACTAGGGCTAAATATGTACACGTTAGTTACATTTACAATTTTTTTATACATTCATTTATGGTAAATGTTAATATAGATTCATTCATGGTAAATGTTCATATGATTTCATTCATGGAATATATTAATATATGTTTACGTATGTTCATTTGTGCTATACGCATTCATTGTACATCAGGGTTTGCATCACAACCCTTTGTATTAAACGTATGTGCCTTCGAGGGACTAGTTACGTCTGTCACTTTACTCCAAACGTGTATATCTGCGAGGCACGTTACAATTTAAACTAATGTTATCTTTAAATGTTGATATTTATTACCATTAATATTAAAAACTTTTACATCTCTAATTTATTTTATCTATATTTAAAGTATCTTTAATATATTATCGTGAAATTAATATCGAAATTCTAACATTTTATATTTTGCATTCTATTTATTAAATATAATGAATGAAAAATATTTCAAAAGTAATTTACGCGAGAGATAAGTTTAAATAATTATCTAAAGAACGTATAGATATGTGTGTGCATTTGTAAAATAATTATTAATATTATATTATTAATTACATAAATTGTAATATATATATAAATTTATTTCATTTTCTATTTTTCACACACATTCTTATTACATAATTACGTAAAATAAATTACATACACATATAGAAATAACATATAAATTACTTGATTTAAAAGACACACCCTAATAATACTAATCTAAAAATTAATCCTACAGATGAATAAGAAAAAAAACAAATAAAAATCTTAATCTGATCGATCGATCGAGAGTCAACATTTCTTTTTATATTATACATAACATAATATAAAAAAATAACAAAAGAAAAGTGTCATATTGAAATGCTTAAAACGTTTAAATGTTCACAATAAGGGAAACCCAGCCGGTTGATCTCAAAGGGTTGCCTTTCTCCGGATTTGGATGTTTTGACGACGTTTCACCATTTCCTCATCTTCGTCGTCGTTGTCATTGTCGTTGTCGTAGTCGTCGTATATCGCAGCTGTTGTTTTGTTGCGCAAGCATGCGACCGAACAAGCGAGAACGGACACACTAGGAGCTAGGTGAATAAACTGCCTGCAGGGGATTTTCATGGGGGTGTTGGACAGCGCAACTCGTCCGCTGGGTCCGTCTAAGCCTGAAAGGGTTCCTGTTATGTTCTCAACGTTCACACATGTGGAACTGAAAGCCGTTCGTCCTGTATTTCCATTATATCACCTAGAGCCTTCTCCTACACCTCCCCCCTCCCCCTACCCCTCACTTTCTCTCTCTCTCTCTCTCTCTCTCTCTCTTTCGAATACATATGGCTTGGACGAGCTACCTATATATGGGGGTTAAACGTCATCTTGCAGCTTGCACAATCATTCCAAGGACCAACATTTTCTCCTCCCTTATTTCGACTTTATTTTTTTCTCTCTTTCTTTCTAACACCGTAGTCCATTAGAAATAGTATCTAATCGTATCTGTTTGTCAAACTTATTCAGACTATTGTCAAAAAGGGTAGATCGTTTGTTGGAATATTTTTCTACACACGTTCTATATAATATAAATATGATATTTTGGATTTATATTTAATGTAATGATGGATATATATATTATAGTTATTTTTAAATTTAATTAATTAACTTTCTATTTATCTTGTCTTTTATTTAGAAAATTATTTTTGTATTTATTTATTAATACTATTCTTTTCATTTAAATATCTATTCTTTTTTTAATTAACATATATATATATATTCTATCTCTTTCTATATTTATTTCAAGATTCGTATTTGTATTTTTAGTTAAGAGAAAAAATGTATTATATTATAAAATAACGTCTAAATCGTTTTTCCATTAATCAATCTTAATTAATTACTTTGATAAGAAAAAAAAAAACAACACAGATATATTGTACAATATTTATTTATAAAAATATAATCTATCCTTATAAGGGAATTTTATATTTCTCATTGTAAAAAACATATTTAACTTTTGCTTTTCGAAACGTATTAATTAGGGTGAACCTTCGAGGTTCGTTATACTTGTAATTTACATCATACTTTCTCTCTCTCTCTTTCTTTCTTTATTTCTCTTTGATAATATATATAATAACGGGAAGAGAGGTTTGCGGAAGAGGTAGGGATTGCGCATTTGAAAAGTCGTACGCAGTAGTTGGGGAAAAAGTCGTTGCACGGCTCGATATCATGGGTATATCTTACCGCACGAGGATAGTTCATGGGGGTAGCGCTTTTTCGGCAGGGTGAGAGGAAAAAAGGTAGAGAAAGATAGAAAGAGATAGATGGATAGATAGATTGATAGAAAGAAAGAGAGAAAGAGAGAAAGAGAGAGAGAGAGATGTCATGGGTGCCATGGTGGTGAGTAAGGGGAAAAAAAATATCTCAGGAGGCTGGGTAACCATTAATATTTTTTCTCATCTGTACCCCTATTTAGCATAGGAAAGAAACGTTTCTTCCCTCTATATTCCCCCTCCCCCCCATCTAACCCCTCCTCACCCATATTCAGCCTGTCCTACGTAATTTAACCCTTTGCAAACACCATGAGAAAAAATCCTCCTGGTCTGCGAAGGCCAACGGTAAGTAATAATGATTCCAACATCGTTCTGATACAATATACGTTTTACTCGTCTCTCTTATAAAAAATAAAACGAAGAAAGAAAAAACAAGAAACAAGCAACCCTTCCTTTTTACCATTGATTCTATGGTGTATCTATCGAACGCGATGATGAGCTGCGAAAGAAAATATACGGTGGTGAGCCAGGGGAATATTCGTGACCCGCGTTCTCGCTGTAAATTTGATATTATTGATATTTTTTGTTGGGTAATGAAATGTATCCAAATTCTTCTATACGAATATTTGCATATTAAAATCGTTAAAGTTACTAATCAAATATCAATTTTAATTGCAAAATAACGTTACATCGTTAAAGAAATATAATTTTATTTAAACAATAATGGAAAGAATAACAACAAAATCCGAAAAATTTATTATTACAAGAAAATATTGATAGGATATACGAATATTCTTTTGGGGGAAAAAAAAACAACAAAGAAAGGTAAAAAAGAGCAATAAAAAAAATATACTTACGAAGAAAAACGCGTGGAGATAAAAAAAAAAAAAAGAAAAAACAAAGTGTAAATTTAATTTTCTCCGGTCATGTATTTATATTATACGTATCTGGTATGAAAAAAGAATAAAAAAAAAAAAAAAAGAATTTGTCACCGGGTCACTCGTCGTAGCTCTTTGATCAAACAACCCCTTTTTTTATTCGAACATTTACTAATTCACCTTTTCGTTTCGTATCACCTTTTTCGAACGAGCTGGGCCCGGTTTAGTAAAAGACCCATTTCATTATTTCGGACGTTAATTAATTATTCTCGGCCACGCGTACACCAAGTAATTAATCCCCGCGGAGAGGAGATGAAGAGATCCTCGGTTGGGATTGCCGACACCGAGCTAGGCAGCATCCACCACCATCACTACCACCATCACCATTGCTGTTCCTGACAAATGTGTTTTTTCTGCTGAATCGCTCGGAGCTATTTCTTTCTCTCTCATTCTTTCTTTCTCTATATAAAATCTTTCTTGTTTCGGACTAGTGCAATCGATCAGAACGCTTAGAACTCGTTCGAAATGCGATTAATTTTTCTTCTTGATAAATTTCATCAAAATTTCGAATACTTCATTCATTTTATTTTTCTTTTTTTTCTTTTTCCTTTATAAAACGAGAAAATATATAATAGATTGTTCTTTTTTTTTTTGTTTATTAGGAAAAGTAATGAATTAGAGAAGGGAATAATGGATATTTTTGTAAGATGAATAAATTTTAAATATGAATATTTATATATATATATATCTCTCTTTCTGTAATGTTCATATATATTATGAAGAAAATGCTTTAATACAATTAATTAAATTGATTAGATTTCATTCGAAATGCAATTTATTTTTTTTCAGAATAATTTGATAATTATGTTTATTGTAAAAATGTAAAACTAATGTATTTTGTGAGAGAGTAATAATGAATTAGAGAGAAAGAGAAAGAGAGAGTGAAAGTTATTAATTAAAATATTTATAACTCATTCTGTGAGAATTTGTGAGAGAGAGATTAATTTATTTATTTAAAATAATAAAAATAGAATTTCGAATGTGTGTAACTATTGATATAAAAATAGAAAAATATATACAAATAATAGGAATGAGAAAGAGAAAAAGAGAATGAGATATGTTTACTGTAAATATGTTCTCAATGTCGTAGTTAAATTTAAACATCTCGAGAATGCTCAGTGAATGTAAACATACCTGTAGGTTAATACACGAGTTTAAGTGTATGTTCAGTAACGTTGCAAGTTGTTTTGGTCGTCATTTCTTCTAAGACATTCGAAAGAGCAACACACCATACATATTAATTACATTCGTTCGTTTAATCTCGCGCGTTTTATCTTGAATAATTATTTATCTAAAAATCGTTTTATAGAGATATATTTAACATTATTTTAATATATCATTATAAATACGTTTCGTTAAATTTTCTTTGTTTTTTTTTTGTTTTTGTTAATCAGGTTAAAACATTGTTCTTCTGTTGTTAAATTTTTCATTCAATTTTAATCATAATTATATATTCTATATAATTCATAGAGAGTGCGTAAAATTATTGATATCATATTTACGTAATTTTAGACGATAGTTTGAAGATACAATTAAAGAAAATACGATTGAATCGATAAAACACACGAGAGGGTGAGTTTTTATATATAATACATTTCTTATTAAATAAACAATTAAATAAATCCTTAACAGAATATTACTCATAGTATATTAATTGAAAAGAAATTAAATCTCTTATCTTAAAAACTTTATTTCATTTTCTATTTCTTTTTTTATTTTCTTCAACTATCCGTTAAATATTTTACAGATTAGAAAGATATAATCGAAAAATAAACGAATTCACGGAGGATAGATATTTCGATTCCCCTTTCTTTTACTTTTTAAAATTGAAATAGAGGGCAGCGAGAAAAAAAAATATTGCGTAATACATACACGCTTTACGTATAAACGAAAATTTGATAATTTCGTAAATTTCCGGATTAGGGGTTGGATCTTCCCTTGTAATAAGCCGAACGAGCAGTTAGAGAAGCATTCATGGACCTAACGTGTTTTCATCCCGAGGGTTTTCTCCCGTCTTCTCTTTTATTAACGCGAAATCGTTCATCTCGTTTACTCTCGATCGATTTTGTGCATATTCGTTCATACTACTCATCGACGCATATGGTCAAACGGTCAAAAAAGAGGGTGGTTTATATATGGACGAGATGACCAAACAACGCAAAATTAAATACGACAAAAAGTCTTTGCTTTATTCCAATATTTTTTACCTAACCAATATTTTACTTATCCGAGATGAATTATTATTATTTAGCACACCTTTTCTTTTTTTTCTTTTTAGCACTCCATTTATGATCGTTTTTCTTTCATTTCTTATAATAACAAACATAAAAAAGTAATATATATATATATACAAACAAGTTACATTTAATATATAAATAATGTACACTTTTATATAATTGATAAGAAAATACATTAATAATAATTTAGGCGTTTGTAAATTCGATCAATGTATGTTG
>NW_014569936.1:48030-49838 GCF_001313835.1 Polistes canadensis
TAATTCGATCAATGTATGTTGACAACAAAAATAATATTCAATTATATTTTCTAATAATAATAATAATGAAAATACTCGATAAAAATATATATATATAATGATTAATAAAAGTTAAATGAAGAGATAAAAATAATACGACGATTGAAAACAATCTAACGGAAGAAATAATTCGTAACTATAATTTTATTCTAACGAAGGTTAATGGTGTATCCAGCTTAAGAGAAGAGAGATAAAAAAAAAGAAAGAAAGAAAAAAAAAGAAAAAGAAAGAGAAAGAAGATAATAAGGTCGTAGCGTAGTCGTTACACACACTCTCACCGTTACAAACTTTCAGTTTCACCGAGAGTTTAAAAGTTCCACTTTTCCTTTCCATCCATGCTTTTTCCCAAAGCATCCTCCTCCTCCTCCTCTCTCTCTTTCTCTCTCTCTCTCTCTCTTAGCTTGTCGTAGTGTTCCTTTCGTTCGAGAAACTGGTATAAATCCTGTAGGTAAACTCTCCTGGTCTCGAATTTCACGTGAGTAATTTTATAACCGTAAATCGACCTTTCAACGATCCTCGTTGCCCGGTGAACACACGAGTGTTAAAAAAAAAAAAAGGAAAGAAAAAGAAAATAATAATATATGCGTGTATAGGAAATAAAATCTATGAAAAAGTAAATAAGTATAAAAGAATAATAATAATAAGTACTGGAAAATGTTGATGAACGTAAAAAGGGGTGTCTAAGAATGCGAGAAAGGTGCACAAGGGTATTAATAAAAAAAAAAAAAATGTAATTTTGAAAAAAAGCAATTCCCCTTTTCACCCTTACTTCGGGGACAGGAGGAACCTTCTTCTTCCTTTTTTTTATTTCTACTTTTTCTTCTTCTTCTTCTTCTTCTTCTTCATCTTCTTAACAACTTTGAAAAGAACTGGTAGGAAAAAAGTTGTATATAAATCGTATGCAAAGGACTAAGGTGGAAGCGGTCGCGTACTTAATTTAGTTAATTTAGATTTTATCCGTTAGCCTTCAGAACCGCATTGACAAAAAAAAAAGACAAAAAAAAAGTCTCGTGGTTCTTTCGAGTGCATGTACATGCATATATGCATATACATTCGCACGTGTATGTATGTATGTGATGAAAAAGAGAAAGAGAATAAAAAAATATTTAAAAAAAAAAATATATATATATATATATAACAGGAGAAAGAATAAAAACGGGTAGCGGTGAGTAGAAGCAACGATGGTTGCTAAAAACGAAAGAAAAAGAACGGTGTTGGGTGAGGTAGGGGGGGGGGCTAGGGTTAAAATGAAAAAGGGGTTAAATCTACGAGCAAGTATTATTATATACTTATTTAAGATCCGTATTCTTTGGATGGGGTTCCTCGAACGGGACGCCTGTTTTTTTTTTCTTCTTGTTTTTTTGTCCGATGACCCGCATATTCTCTGGTGTTTTTTCCTTTTGGTTTTCTTCCTCCGTTAGTTCTTCCTTTCTTTCTATCCGTTTTTTCATCTTTCTTTTTTAATCCGTCTCTCCTTATAGTTTTTTCTTCTTTTTGTGTTTTTTTTTTTCTCTCTCTCTCTCTCTCTCTCTCTTTCTCTGTTACTGGATGAGAGGATCCCGGTACCAATCCCGTATCTTCCTGTGTACCTTCCTCTTTTTATTATAATCGGTGTGAAATGATAACCGATCGTTTTGAAGAGAAAAAGATTTGGCACTACGCCGTGCTTGTTTTTGTTATTGCAAAAACAAAACCGATAGGGTTACGAAAGAGGGATCATCTCGGATAGAAATAGAAGGGTGGATGATAACGAGAGAGAGAGAGAGAGA
>NW_014569936.1:50373-54144 GCF_001313835.1 Polistes canadensis
TAACGTTAATTAAGTTATTGTTCGTAAATAAATTAAACACTTTACGATTAAATTATACAATCATTAAGTAAACTTATTCGACGCGTTATAGTAACAAATAAAATTATATTATAGAAAAGAAAAAAAAAAGAAAAAAAACAATCAATTAGATCACGCAAGATAGTCGAATAAATTCGAATAAAACATTGACTTCTATCCCTACCTACCCTCTCTCTCTCTTTCTCCCCCACCCTCCCAAAAAATACAAAAAGAAAAGGAGAAAAACGTTGGATAGGAAAAGTCAAAGAGAAAAGTCGAATAGAAATAATGAGAAATGCGAAGCACTTCTAACCGGGGGGTGACTCTAGATGGACATGTGCAATTTGACCTGTTGACCTCGCGCGACCATACTACCCCTACCCCTCTGCCGTGGGGTGAAATGTATTTGGGGTAAAAATAATACAATTTACGGGATAATAGGGAAGAACGAGGAGCAAGGGATGCGCGCGTATTCAAATACGCAAATGTAGTTGCACGTGGAGTTGCATAAGGGCAAAAATGCAATACGAAGCGGGTGGTTTTCTGAGAGAACGAACGAATGAACAAGGGGGGTGTGGTGGGGTAGAAAGAAGAGAGGTGTGAGGAGGAGAAGGAGGAGAAGGTGGAGAGGGGGGTGGCAAAAATCGTCAGAGGAGGGGGGGGGTTACAAATGTACCCAATTCTCTCTCTCTCTTTCTCTTTTATTTTATTTTGCCGATTGGATCGATACTCTCGACCACTTTTAGTCATGAATATGAAAACGAGTCCGTTCTTCTTCTTCTTTATCTTCTTCTTACAGTTTTTTAATCCGACATATTTTACAGTTTAAAAATAGTAGAAAAAGAGAGAACGGGAAAGATAAGAGGGGGAAAAATAAAATCAAAGAAGTAGAAGTACAAGTAGAAGTAGAAGAAGAAGAAGAAGCGTTGTTCAAAGGGAACGGAAAAAAGGTAGAAAAAATTAGAAAAAAATGCACGGACTATCCGAGGTTGAGGATTTCTCACGACTTCTGTTACAGCTGTTACGTAAGTATTAAAAAGAAGAAGAAGTAGAAGAAAAAAAAGCGTTCGATCGAATCTTCTTCTCTCTCTCTCTCTCCATCTCTCTCTTTTTTTTTTTTAGCAGATTTTTTAAACATTTTTATCAGGAATGCAGAAAAAAGAAAAAAACAGCGCAGGGACGAGCGGCGGCAATTTTCTCACGAAAAAAAATTTTCTTTTTCCTTTTTTTTTTGTATTATAAATTCCAATTTGATTCTTTTTTTTTTAGGGAAAAGAAAAGAAATGAAAAAAAAAAAAAAACAGAAAAAAAGAAAGAAAGCGCGTATACATACACGTAAATATATTTCTAACTGTATGGAAAGTTTTTAAACTGAAGAAAATTTGGATTCTCGTAGTTTTCAGGCTATCGAGAGGGATGTTTCACAGGAAGATATGAAAATAGCCACGAGGCGTACCAACACCACCATTCGTCATACCGAAAGAGAAAGAGAGAGAGAGAGAGAGAGAGAAAGAGGGAGGATCTTTCCCTTAACGGATATCCACTACATATCTGTATATTACGTATATACAATACATGCATAAAATACATATATATATACATACATACTTTAGAGAAACGTACGTTAGGTTAAGCCAAAGATCCTAAACGGTACTACGTTAACTATTTCTGTTACCTCCTACAGTCCCTTCGTGTGCGTCTTTTAGTTCTCTCGAAGAAAATCCTAAACATCCCTTTAACATCCAATTCCCCCTTATTTTACTTCCTTCTCTCTTTATCGAGTTAAAAAAACCTCCCCCTTTCCGAAGATCCTCCCATTCGTTTTAACCAATCTTTATTATCCAAAAACACGCAGTTGTTATTTCTCATTCTTCCTTTTCTCTTTTATTTTCTTTTCTTTTCTTACAAGGAAGAAATATGTTATTTTTATTTTCTCATTAGTGAATAATGTCAAAGTAATTTAAGAGTATAGTCTCGTAATAATTGAAATTAGTCATTCGATTCGCATATATTCGACTGGTATATAAGTTTATCATTGATAGTATAAAAAAAAAAAAAGGTTACTTTTTGAGTCACCTCATTCTTCGTACATATATACGGGTGATACGTAAACGAGATATCGTTGGAAATGATAAGTACTTCTTTCTTTCTCTCTTTCTCTCTTTCTAAGAAACATATATACATAGATATACATATTGGGACACTTGTTATCAACGTTACGTGCGAATGCGAACTTAGCTATTGCACGCAAATCCGATCTTCGATAATAACCGAGCAATTTGTAAACGATAGAAAGCTACGTGATTACGTGTACCGTCTTCTGTTGTTAATATAAACGCGTAATATTCGAATACGTGGTGTATGGAATGAGAATCTAGGAATAGAGTAAGAGTAAAACTGCAAAATATTAATTATTATCTAATAGGAATAATTAATTAGCGATTAATCGTTCAAGACTCGTTGTTCCATTCTTATTTTAATTCGCGTATTTATTTACACCATGCTAAATGAATTGATTCTTATTCGAAAGAAATAATGCAATTAATTGTTTTTAAGATATTATTTTGTTGTTCTCCACAATCGAATAAGCGTTATCTTTGAAATTACTTTTTTTTTTATCAATTAATTAAAAGCTAAATCTAATTTTGTTGTTCGCTGTCATTTAATTTGTTTTTAAGAGAGATGTAAGATTAATTTTGAATTTTCGTTTAATGGATTATATTATTCAATGATTGTTTTTCATCGTTCAATTTAATTGTTCAAAATTGAATATAAAAATGTCGGAATGTTTTAAAAAGTCTAACACTCGAATAGAATACAAATATTCTTTTATCATTTTATTTTTTTTAAATCCATATTTATTGAATCACGATAAATTATTAATTTTGTTTAACAATAAAAATGAATCTTTCAGAAGTAGAATATGAATATATTTTGTTCATGTGTAAATATATATATATATTTTTTTATTTGATTTTTATGAAAATGAAATATTGTTTAAATGTTCGTTGAAAAAAAAAAAGAAAAAGAATAAAACAAAAAAAATATATTAGTGAAAATATTTGTATAGATTAGGAAAGGATGATCCTTTAGCTTTTCACGTGAAGCAAACGACGACGAAGCTAAGCGAGAAACTCCGATCTGGGAACGGTTGATTTATGATATCGTGCGAGACGCCACGAAACCGTCTTGGATGATAGATGCCTTAATTGACGTTTCGCGGTTGGTTAATTATAATTATTCCGGCCGGAAATAATTAAAACGATCGGCGGCCGTCGTGGGGTCTAATGAAACGAGTGAAGCGCTTCCCTTAACTCGTCTTCGTGATTTCGCGTTATAATCTAAGATACTTTCAAACGAAAAGTAGTCTGGAAGTATATCTCAGAAGGATACTATATAAATTAACTTACTAATCATTTAAAACAATTTCAACTAAACACATAGGAACTTATTTATTAAATTTATATACGTTTATAGAAATATTTTTCAATATTGTCGTGGAGAAACAAATTTCTATTACATTTAACACAATATTTTGTTCAAACGGGAAAATATATATATTTAATGATATTTAAAGAAGATTATTTTCAATAATTATAATTAAACAAGATTATATATTATTATTATTGTTGAAATTGTAATTAAATACTTTTTTTCTCTCTCTAATAAATATATTTAATACGCGATGTATTATATACATTTGACACAATATTCTGTTCGAAGGAAAATATATATTTAAATATATTTAAAGAA
>NW_014569936.1:55084-77624 GCF_001313835.1 Polistes canadensis
TCAATAATTATAATCGAAAAAGATTATATATTATTATTATTGTTGAAATTGTAATTAAATACTTTTTTTCTTTCTCTAATAAATATATTTATTAAGCGATTTATATTACATTTGACATAATATTCTGTTCGAAGGAAAATATATATTTTGATATTTAAGAAAAATTATTTTCAATAATTATAATCAAAAGAGATAATTATTATTACTATAAAAATTATAATTAAATATTTTATTCTCTCTCTAATATAAATAAATATATTTAATATACGATATTATATATAATAAAATAGAAATAGTTGAATTATCATAAAATTGTATCGAAATTCTATTTTAAGTGTTATTTTTTATAGAACATGGTTCGATATCTGGTTACGTATTTCAGTACCGTTTAGTATTCCTCTTTCCAAAGGTTTGTGAAGGTATTGACCGGTGGCCCTCTTGGTACAAGTCGGTACCAAGGCCTCCTCAGTCTATATAAACCGGTGCGGATATATGGCCATACGTACTGGCTGGCACCGACTATCGAACAAACTGACCAGTAGTCACGAATATCTAACCGAGGCTAACCAGGTAAAACTACTTTGCCACAAAAGGATATTTCACCTGTTATTTGCAGGTGAATAACAACTGGACTTTATTATTCATTTGATTTATCCACCTTTTCAAATATTTTACTTTTACACTGTTATAATTGTACTATTAATTACATATATAATTATATATATAAATTTTTTTTAAATAATAATATTTAGAGATAGAGAAAAATAATCGAAAATGTATAGTCACTTTTTTCAATGATTTTTATTCGAATTTTCCAAAATTTAAATGAAGAAATTGTCTCAGTTATTTCTAATATTTTATATATAGAATACTATACGTTTTTTAAGTAACAGTTTATTTTTTCCTAATTGAACATTAAAAATAATGAATTAATCAATTTTGTTGATAGTATAAGTACATGAAAATATTGTCGTATTTAAAAAAAAAAATGAAAAAATGTAATCGAATATATTCTGACTTTAGAAATAACTTTAACATATTCACAGAAATGAAAAATAAAAACCCTTTTCTTGTTACCCTTAAATAATGAATATATCTTCATTATATACCTTAGAGAGATAACTTTTATTTTCTTCTGTTTATTTTCTATTTTTTTTTTACCTACATCGAATGATATTTTGTTTTAAAAAAAAACGACAGGATGTGCGAAGATAGTACAGTTCGTCTTTCAGCGTAAGTACTTAAAGATACTTGAAGTAGCATGCTCGAATACGTCAGAGTGCGTTTCTTTAAAGAATTGTTTGATAGAGGAGAGACATTTTTAGAAGAGAAAATTCTTTGTCCTTTGTAAGAAATAAAAAAAAAAAAAAAGAAAAAGATAGATAGATAGATAGAGATAGATAAAGATAGATAAATACAAAAGGAAGGACAACGAGGATTATTTTCAGGGGAAAAACGCAGTTAGGTCAATGCATCTTTCTCGTAGTCGTTTCTTCCTTCTATTCCATCCAATTTGAAAGAAAACGTTCGAGCGTTATTACGTTCGCGTTCACGAGTGAACTCGTGTAAAGAGATTCTTCTCTTATGGGCTGACCCTTTTGCGCGAGAAAAAGAAGAGACTAAAGACTACGAAGACGAGAAAAGAAAAGGAAAGGAAAGGAAAAAAAAAAGAAAAATAAAAAGGGAAAAATAATAAAAATGGAGAGAGAGAGAGAGAGTAGGTGAGTTGGTTGAGCGACAGTTGCGCAAGGGGTCGGTCGGTCGGTCGGTCGGTTGGTCTTCCATGGTAAAAGGAAGTAAGGAAGGAAGGGAGAAAAAAATAAAGAAGGACAAAAATCTCTCTCTATCTATCTCTGTCTGTCAGGATGTTGTAGGGCAGAAAAAGGGTTCGATGGAAAAAAGAAAGAAAGAAAAGAAAAAAAAAATCATCGGCCAGGATCTAAGATAGGAGAAAAAAATAGAAAAAGATTTGGTCCGGCCCCTTTCGCACCCCTCCTCCCATTTGATATCCTTTTCTATTTCTTACAGAAACCATACACACACACATACACAAACACAAGTGTAAACTTACTCATACACCATACGCTTTTACGTTATCCTTTATTTAACGGGGGTAAACTCTAAGGAAAGAAAAGTTTAGCCCTTAGCTAGAAAAATTCTCTAGATCGTGACTACATACTACGACTACGTGGATGACGATGACGATGATTATGTCAGGGGTAGGGTGGGGTGGGGTTTTTGCAGCTGGCTCAGGAGTCCCGATTTACGGGACGAGAAAAGGATTCTGGAGGCTGGGCTTCTTTTTTTTTTCTCCATTCTTCTCTGTGGACGAACGAGCTCGAAAGGACCTGCAAGATAGTCCATACATGCCCTCTAGGATGCACCTATGACCTGATCCTTCCTTATAATTCTTTTTCTCTTTTCTTCTTGTCTATTTCTCTCTCTCTTTCTCTTTCTCTCTTTCTCTCTTTTTTCTGCTTTCAATTCATCTTCAGATTCTCAGGTATCCACTTATCTCGTTGCCGTCTCTCGATATTCTCTCTTATTCATTTGATACCAAAGATATTCTATACTATTTTTACCCCCCACCCCCTCCCCCCANCCCACCAGCTCCCCCCACCCGCCAATAATGGATAAAAAATTTTATATACCTATTAAGTTTTCTCCTTTTTTCGTGCGTTCAATTTTTTTTTGTTCATTTTTTTTTTCTTTTCTTATGAAATTGGGTCAAGCTTTTGAATTATTCGAGATTGTACCGTTGGAATAGAAACGTCTCGTTTTATTGTTTAATCTATTAATTTAATTATTGTCAAGAGAGAGAGAGAGAAAGAGAGAGAGAGAGAGAGAGAGAGAGAGAGAGAGAGAGTGTATCCTTTTATTTTAAAGAAAAGGGAAAAGGATTTTGCTGATATATTATTTAGTTTTAATTTTAATCAATTGATTTGTTTGTTTGTCTACGATTTACGAATCAAGTTTTTATTGCCCAACTTACAAAGTTTTTTACAATGTCTTATTATTACTACAATTATATTTTTTTATATTTATTTCACAACTTTTGGTTCATGCTACTTTACTTATATTTAACTCACAATTGTTGGTTCCTGCTCAACTCACCCCTCTGCTATGAATTTTTATCAACGGTTGAAACATCAAACTATCAACGATTTCGAAGTATTTATTTTTAATTATTCGAAATTACAAATATAATCATATAACAAAATTATAATTAATTATATATATATATAAGATCCGATCAATCTTTCATCTTAGATTCTTATATTCTCTTAAGTTTTTTAGAAATGAATTGATTTATTCTATCCTACACTTTTAATTTAATATACAATTGAATAATTCAACAAAAAATGAATAATGTGAAATTAAAATAGAATATATTTGTAATATTAAATTATATGATATGTTTCTTAATATAAAAATAATATAATAATATACATGTGTAACATTATTTGAAGATAATTTTAAGTATACTATTGGTACTCACATGATCGTATGAATTCCTCGAATGAATTTTTAGGTCGTTCATTGGTGTATCCTATTGTATACTAGCATGTTTTTTTTTCGTATTTACGAAATTCGACGGTCAATGTCCTCTTCCTCCTCTCTCTCTCTCCCTCGGGACACGTATCCTCTCGCGTCATCGGGATTCAGGACAAAGTGTACAGAAAAGCGTTCGACAGGATTATGTCACATGGTCTGGCACGTTTACTTTCTCATTCTCTCTCTCTCTTTCTCTTTCTCTCTTTAGGGTAAGAAACGAAATTCGTTTTTGTGGTCCAACGAGAAACGTGAAAGATCACAAATTGCTCGGACAATTTTCTATGGGGGATCGATCTTCTTTAATATAAACGCGGAGATCCGTGGGACGTATGATTCGAAAAGAAATCGCCAGGCGCGAAACGAAACGGATATTCTTTTTCTTTTTTTTTCTTCGTTCCTTTTTTAACCCCTGTTTTAGAAATTCTTTGCTTCTTTTTATTCCTTTTTTTTTTTCGTTAGTTTCTGACTAAGTCAATTTTATTCGCCTTTTTCTCCTTCTTATTTCATTATAAACAATATTAATATATATATATCGAATTCTTATAACGTAATGAATAATTGTAAAAAAAAAAAGAATATGTATCTTTTTAGGGTGGGTGAGAAGAAAATAAAATAATCATTAAATGAAAATTATTATTTTTTACCGAGACCAAAATCCGTAATACTTTGAACGTATTAAATTCTAACAGTAGTTTAATTCTAATTAATGAATTGTGATAATATAAAAATAAAAATAATGTTATAGGAGGTACTCGATTGATGGGGAAAACAAAATTACAATTAAATTAAAATAACTACTACATATATCTCGAAGAAAATTACCTTTAATCCTTAAATATTATTAAATTCTCATATGATAACAAAATAAAATCTAAGCTGTGTGTAAAAATAAAAAGATGAGTATGATGCATTCGTCGATATTATCAAACATAAAGTAATTCAATTATAATTATTAATTATATCAAAGTAACACACATGTCTAAAATATATTATCGTACATTTTCAAATACCGAAATGACAATAAGTTCAAATTAAAATCGGAATTGATTGATAGCAAAATATGTTTCTTTCTCTTTTGGGTTTATTTTCATATATAAAACAAAAAAAAAAAGGATATTACATTTGTAACATTAAAAAGATTATTAGCGAAAATCTAAAAGTAGTAAAGCGTACTACACAATCAGTCGAAATGAATAATAATAATAATAAGAAGAAGAAGAAGATGAATAAAAAGAATAAAAATCGTTTTGAAGAATCGTGCCAGTCTTATCTCGTGCAAACGTCGTCAGAATCAAAGTATACAAGCAACGATACATCCCCGGCTTTCGAAGTTTTGCATTTAGGTGAATAAAAGCATCACGTGATGGTGTTTCGATCGTCGGAATACGAGGAATGATTTAAACGATGGATCACGACGTCGACTTACGGGGTCACCGTATCTTCTTCTTCTTCTTTCTTTCTTTCTTTTATCTGAAGAAAAAAAGAAAAATATATAAAATAAAATAAAAGAGAAAAGAGTATATAAACTAAACCAAACTAAACGAAACGAAACGAAAAAGAAACGAAAAAGAAGAGAATGACGTAGAAAACGACAACGAAACGAGGCCGAGTATTCTATCCTCGTCTTTCTCATTAATACCCCTACTCTTTCATTTTATATCTAAATGTGTATACATGGATACGCGCGCGCGTGTGTGTGTGTGTATATAAGAGAACGGTACAATAAATTAATTCTAGTCCGAAAAACCTCCGTCCGGAATTTTTTCGTCCGTGGTCACGCAGAAGGTGGCGTCGCCAACTTAAACGGGGGAGCAAACAATTGTACAAATAACGCCGTATTTCATGATAACACATGTACAAACAGCCTTACGTAAAGCTGGCAATTACGATAAAACTGGACGGGCGAGAAAAAACATGCTCTCCGTTGCCGTGCGCTTTTCGTGTACACATAAAGAGAGAGAAGATCAGGCGTGGTTACTAAACACACGTGTGTGACCCTTTTTTTTTCTTTCTTTTTCTTATTTATCATTTTTTGGGTTTTTTTTTTAATTTTTTATTCCCTCTCCCCGCTATCTTTAATTATTATTTTTTGGTCTTACTTTACTTTCATTTAATAAGTCGTTTATATTATATTGCAAACATTTCTTTATATTTCACGCAGTATATTTTTTATTACATTAACCTGCCGTTCAATTTCGTACATTTTTAAAATGTAATTATCGAATAATTTGAAATATATAATATATATTTGGGTGTAATGATGTTGTTAGAAAATAGTTTTCTACAATATCGACGGTAATGAATAGGATTGCATCTATGTATAAATAGTTGCCATTCTACAGGCTTACCAAAAATAGATTTTATTTTTCATTATATTTTTTAATCATTAACATACACACTGTCCTATAACAAGTAACACTATTCATCGTATTTTCAATAATTATTAATCATTAATACAAAAATACGTATACATATATATATATAAATAAACACGGATATAATAATTAAATTATTCAAAATCAATTTCTCATACGCGAAGATATGAACAAATTAAATCTTTCGTTAGAATAAAATAATCACTTGTTTAAACGTAACTCATTATTACACCTGTTACAATTTTATTCGAGAGAGTAATAAAAGATAAAACAAAGGAAACGAAAAGAAAACGAAAAGAAAAGAAGATAAAAGAACGAAAGGAAAGCAACAGAGAGAAAGAGAGAAAGAGAAAGAGAGAGATAGAGATATAATCCCCAAATAGTTAAAGCGCAAGGAGGTCAAAGTTCAGTCTCTGGGAAACGAACGCAGTCGACCTCTATCGTAAGAAGTATCAAGCCCCTGAACTAGAGAGTTAGGTAGCTGCCCTGAAAACGAAGGGGGGGCACATGCGCCGAGCGTACGACAGGCATCTGCCGTATCGATCGGGTGAATGTGCCTGGAGTGAAGTCGAGCCTAGGAGCATACGAAAGGGCTCATAGGACGTGGCAAAAGGGATAAGTAGATAGCTAGGTAGGTAGATAGGTAGATAGATAGATATAGGTATAGATAGACAGAAAAAGAGAAAGAGAGAAAGAGAGAGAGGGGGAAAGAAAGATACAGATAGAAATAGAGAGAGAGAGAGAGAGAGAGAGAGTGAGTAGGGGAAAACGTAGCACGTTGGTGAACACGAAGGGGGTATCTTTCTTGGTGTGCTCCTGCGGCTAGGCAACCCAACTTACATGAGATTACGCGGAGCCAATAGCGTGGCAGGAGCGCCCGTCAAAGGCATATCTCAATGTGTGGCATGAGCCCAAGTCTCTAAAAGGGGATTAGAGCTCCTCGTATTCCAGGATATGTCACCCACGTTCGCTTCTAAAGCATATGTGTGTTCCCCTTAACTTGTATTGTATATATATATATATACGTATAAATGTATATAAGTTTTGTATGTAGATACCATACATATATAGTGTATAAGTTGAACACCCAATGCACCCACCCACGAACCACCACCTTCGTGTCTCTATATATTTCGTCGTCGCTTGTACACGCGTACACAGGAGTGGTACAGGAAGTCTTTGCTCGAGGTACGGATTCACGAAGGCGCGATCAAAGGCGAATAAGGTAGACAGAGAAGAAGAAGAAGAAGAAGAAGAAGAAGAAGAGTAGGATGAAAATGGGGGTTGTAAGGGTAAGAAAGGGGAAAAGAGATGGTTCGGGATGCTAAAGGAAGGATAGCGTTTTTCCTCTTATAAAACGAAGTACTCGTTCTCCTAGTCGATCCTACAGAATCTCTATAAGGTTCCTTTATTCTTACAAAAAGATTCCTTACGCTCGTGTGTATGTCTCTTTCTCTCTCTCTCTTCTTGTAGTATTAAAAAAAGAATCGTCTTTACGTTATATAAGAAATTTTATATTATTATACGAATTAGAGAATGTTAGAAGAATTAAAATGAACAAAAATTTCATACTTTATAATCATTTTTCTTCTCTACATTATTTTCTTATTTTAAAATTTATGTTATTCATACTACTGATCGTTCTCTGTTGTTTTTTGTTGTTGTTGTTGTTGTTGTTATCGAGTGAAATAAAAATAAAGTAAACGTAGAAAGAATGAAAGAGAGATTGCGATGTAAAAGTCGAGGTTAAAGTTATCGCCCCGGAAAGTTCCTTGCCTTATCCAACGTTACGAGACTCCAAAGAGAAATAACAGTGGAAAAGGTTCTCAAAGTCGTCGACTTTCACCCTCGGCAATTATGCCGGCGCGCTTTCGATTTTTCCGCCAGTTACGACGGAGTCCCCGACCGTAAGTTAATTTGAATAAATTTCTAAACGAAGGTTCACTCTCTCTCTCTCTCTCTCTCTCTCTCTCACTCACTCCTTCATTCTTTTTCTTTCTTTTTAGAGCTCTCGCTCTCTTTTACTTTCTTCCGTCTCTCTCTCTCTCTCTCTCTCTCTCTCTCTCTTTCTCTCTTTTTCCCGTCTGCCTCTCTTTCCGCGTGGCGCCGTAAATCGCGACTTCACTTTCAACACTTTTCACCTAGTTGGCGCGCCGCCAGTACGAAGACGAGGGGTGGATGGGGTGCTAGTTGGGTAGGAAAGGGGAGGTAAGGGGGTCGCTGGTGGAAGTAGAGGCGTAGAAAAAAAAAATAAGTAAAAGAAAGGAAGGGAAAGAGAAAGAGAGAGAGAACTTTACTTTTCGAGGCGCGAAACTTCCCCTTTAAGACGGAGGACTTTTCAGGTCGGTTCTTGCAACGTCATTTTACCAACGTTACTATTCCCGTTACCCTTACCAAAAAATAAAAGGAAAAAAGTATGAGTGGAGGGGGGGGGAGGTAGAAGGAGCAAAGTAAGAAAGAGTGAGAGAGAGGGAGAGAGAATCTTCGTTCTCTTATAGATAGCGGATCGAACACGCTTCCTGATTTCTTTGATCTCTCCTTATAGACTTTTATATCATACGGGACAGGTCCTATCTCTTGTGGAAATTTCTGCACCGTTGGCACCTTCAATATATATATATATATATCAAGCTGTTTACGCTCGGATTCATCTTGAACGATCTTGTTTCCTTGATTATTCCCATATCGATAAGTATAATTAAGATCAATTCTTTATTTTTATTTATTCGATTTTCTTCCTTCTTCTTCTTTTTTTCCTTTCATTCATAAAGAGAGAAAGAGAGAGAGAGAGTTTATGAAAGATAAATATTATATTGAATATCACAAAAGGTTCATTTTATTCGTAAACACGAATGATAATTGTCGAGAAAATTATAACACGAACGAAGATTAAATAAAATAAACGAAAAAGAAACGAAGAAAAAAAAAAAGAAAACAACCAATACAAAAGAAGAAGCCCGAAATAATAAGAAAATTACCGATAAGAAATTGAATGAAACCACTGCGGTGTGTCCAGTTTGTCGACAGGGTGGACATGCGCGTGGAAAGAGCTTACGGTAGTACGGTTTCGAGGCAGCCCATTGGAGCAGAGTGGTACACTGGGGCGGGTTCTAAGCCGGTTTAGGGGCAGTTTGCTCGGAGAAACCACCCTCCCTGACCATGGGGGAGGGTGGTTAAGGTAGAAATAAGATTGAGTATTTCCTTGACAATCCCTGACCCTAACCGTTTCAGGTGTATCTCGTATGGTCAAATTTAAACGCTGAATATATTTCATGTTTTTTTTCCTTTAATAAGATTGGCACGCGTCTGGTAAAGTTGCAGGTGAAGAGGAACGGGGGAAAACAAGTTGACTCGGAGAGGAAAAATAAATAAAAATGAACAAAATTGAGATGAAGAAGAATAAGAAGAAGAAAGAATAACAGGAAGATGTTTTTTTTTTTTTTAAGGGATGTCGTGTCTCGCACGAGGCAACGTTGTGAATGGCCGAGCGAGAGAACCCGGCCGCCAAACAATCGATATATGCGTTCAAAATGGCTGCCAGGAACGCGACTCAGCCCACTTCGTCAGCCACCCTCTACTACTCTCCTCTAACCCTCCCCCGCTTTTACCTTTCTCTCTCTCTCTCTCTCTCTCTCTCTCTACTTTCTTCTCCCTCCACATGGACTATTTCTCTCTCTCTCTCTCTCTCTCTCTCTCTCTCTTTCTCTTTCACTGTTACTCGTTTCATCCCTCTCACGTATGCCCCCGAAGCTCTTTAACTCGGAGACCCAGCCACTGACTACTGCCAACCAGCCAATACTACCCACCCTTTTTCCACCCTATCTTCTTCCTTCTAACTCTCTCTTCTATCTTTATCTCATTCTTTCATTCTTTATTTCTTTCTTTCTCTTTCTCTTTCTCTCGAGGGACGTAGAAACGATGCTCTTTTCCCTTAAAAATAATGCTGTCACAGATAAAGCGTAGAAATTTATTACCAGCCCTCAGGCATTGTTAGTATGCGTGAGATGCGCAGAAATCGTCTTCCCTTTTATTTCCTCCCTTTTTCCTGTTTCTATCTTTCTCTCATATACACACGCGCACGTAAACACACGTAAACACACACACACACTTTTTCTCTTTCATCGTAAAAATTCTAATTCGTTCGATTTGAAATGTTCGATCGTCGTTGAGAAAGGAAGTAATCAAGATTCTAATGTATCCAGGGTTATTGTACCCTATTCTATTATTTTTTGGCCTTGATACTTGTAACGTTGGAGAAATAGATGATAATATGAGAAAGTAGTAGCACGGTAAAAGGTAGGAGTTTATTAAAATATAATGGTGTTATCAGAAAGAGTGTGAGAGTAAGAGAGAGAGAGAGAGTAAGATAGAGAGTGAGTGAGAGAGAGAGAGAGAAGGGAGCAACGTCAGCTTTAAGAGGGAAGTTTTCTTAAGTGTTCTTAATTAGAAGAGACCTGTTGCTTCGGAAAAAACCAGGTCACGGCCGTAGACACGCCGACGACGACGACGACGACGACGACGACGCAGACTCGGCCTGAACCCCCAGACTCTCTATCTCTCTCTTTATTTCTCTTTTTTTTTTTTTCCTTGGTTTCTTTCTTTCTTTCTTTTTATCTCTATCTCTTTCTCTCTCTCTCTCTCTCTCTCTAACTTTTCTGAGAGTCATTATTTTCTTCTTCTTATTCTTCTTCTTCTTCTTCTTTAACAACTCAACCCCTACCTTCTTCATTGAGTTCCTTTTCCATCCAGTCTACTCTTTCCTTTCCTTTCCTTTCCCTTTT
This sequence comes from Polistes canadensis, assembly GCF_001313835.1. Classification (NCBI taxonomy): domain Eukaryota; kingdom Metazoa; phylum Arthropoda; class Insecta; order Hymenoptera; family Vespidae; genus Polistes; species Polistes canadensis. The sequence continues at coordinate 65,796 of NW_014569936.1, forward strand.
TTTTCCCCTATTTCTTTTTTTGTTTGTTTTCTTTTCTTTCTTTTCCCTAGTTATTTTTCTTTTTTTTTTCTTCTTCTTCTTTAGTCTCTTATTTTTAATCCTTGTTAATCTAAACTACCAAGCGAAATACACCATGGGAATATTTAACAGACAACATTATCTTTATTCAGTTTTTTAAAGAGGAGTTTGAAAATACAGAATTGAAAAATGAATACCACGATGTGATGTAATATATTCATTTAAATGGATAATTTTATGTGTAATTCTCGGGGAATTTGATCTTTTAATCGTTTATCATACGTTTGGTAATATTTTTACGTTGAGGAATCTTTCAAGAAGTTTGTAAATTAATGAATACGTCGTCAATTAAAAAAAAAGGGATACGATTTTGATAAATCTCAGAATGAATGAATGAAGAACTCGTGAACGAGAAGAAAAATTAATGTTTCGAAATAATTAAGTATCATTTTTGTAATTTAAAAAGGGTGGCAAGAGGGGATAATTGTTTAATTGATTATTCGCGTACAAAAAAGTATTCTTGCATCAGGAATCTTTTTTTAAAAGGTCTTAAGAATAAATAACAATTATTGAGTGAACAAATAATACGTGATTTTTCTAATTTAAGAGATGATATTTTTGTTTTAATCGATTGCTCTGTTGCTCTACGTATAAATTAACTAACTCGTTTTATTTTTATCCTAGCAACTTAAAGCTACTGTAACATTTCATATACGATTATTTATTAAATCACACTTTCCTAAGTTCTTAATAAAAAAAAAAAATCTAAAAATAAATGGGGTAAGTTCACGAATGTAACAAAAAAAAATGATCGAAATAATTCGAAATAATTTTCATTAATAAGTTTCAATCACAAAGATCACTTTTTAATCCATTACTCGTTCTCTACGTATTTCTCTCGTAGATTCTTAAATCTTATTAAAAATAAAAAAACGAGAAACTCGTGTTCAAATCTTTCTAATTCACGTATCACAATATTTTCAAACTCTAAAGCAATACCTTGGAGAAATAATATTTAACGATTTGAACAAGAAAAACGAGAATCTCTAGAAAAAAATAATACATCATAATATTTCTCATTTTCCAAACGGGATCATCTATTATTAAGAGAATTCATTCAAAAATATATTGCTACTATTACAACTAGTAATAGTAGTTGGTAGGTAAAAGAAAAGTGACACAGTTCTGTTTGCAAGAGCAGACGTATCGCAGCTGCAGCCGTCGCTTCCGTTCCAGATTCGCGTGCAACAACAAAAAAGGAAAAAAAAAGAAGTAGAAGAAGAGTGAAAGAAAGAGAAAGAGAGAGAGAGAGAGAGGGAAGGAGAGAGGGATGCAAATTCTTCTCCTTCCTCGACAACCCCAATAATAAGCAGAGACGGTAAAACGTTTCTCTTAACGGTTTTTTTTTTCAAACTCGAAGAAGGTAGAAAGAGAGACAGAGAGAAAGAGAGAGAAGGAGAGAGAAATACTGTCAAATAAATTTGAATATCGATGCCCATTGAATCCGATCGAAGGGTTCGTCAGAAGTCTCCTTTCACGAATAGGAAAAGGGTTGCAATTTGAATATTCTCGCCGGGGTAACTAGGAGGTATGTATCTTGGCACGAGAAGGGTGGGAAGGTGAAGAGAGAAAGAGAGAGAGGAATACTGGCTGGAGTAACGTAACCCTTTGCTTTTTTTCTATTTGTATACTTCGCGAAATGTATTGTATCCGCGAGGAAAACCCAACACCCAGCCACCAGCCCCGGGGCCATTCTGTTCCATTATTAAAGTAATCAGCGTCATTGTGACGGGCGTTCGGTTTTGACTAATACCTTTATGGAGAAAGATGGGGGGGGTTGGATCGAACTTCGATTGGCAGGTAACTAAAAGAAATTTTCTTTATTTTTTATTTTTTATTTTTTTCCTTTTCCTCCTATTCGATCGATAAATATTTCACGATTTTCTTTCACATTCTTAAAGAAGAAAATTAATGAGACGAATATATATAAGTTAAACAATTTTTCTAATAAATAATTAGACAAGGGAAATAAAAATAAAATTATAATAATCGTGTATCAATGGTATTGAATAGAATATAATAAGACGATTAAACGATTCTCTATTATAAACAAAATATTCTAAAACAAACTAACGATTTTACGCAATAAAAAAACACACACAAATCTAATTGTAAGTGAGATTAATAAATTATTGACGACAAAAAAACATTAGATAACGAAAAGAAAAGAAAAGAAAAGCGAACACAACCGTGAATAAAATGAAAAAAAGTAAGAATTAAATGAGCCGTTTATTTTGAAAGTAACATAAGTCACTTTTTTATTTAAATGAAAAGATATCATTCAATTGTAATTAGTGTATTGCCATTAATTCGATTTGTTTTTGAAAAAGTGACTTATACCACTTTCAAAATAAACGACACAAATATATAACTCGCGCAAAGGGAAGAAACGTGTAAAGAGTAAAATTGGAAAAAATTATTGAATAGAAATTTCTCCGAACAATTTTAATTGTTCTTATCATAGAGATAAGATTTTCAACGATAAGATTTCGATTTAATGACAAGAAGATGTTGGAAATTCGAATAAGAGAGAGAGAGAGAGAGATAGAGATAGAGAGACAGAATACTCGTTGAACGTCCGTCGGGTCTGTTAAAAAGAACGAGCGTAACCCAGAAGAGCCCTCGAGAACAACGCAGGCTATCTCGAAATCGCGGGACCCATCGAGTGCCCTACAAGATAAAAATCAAATTTCTATACAAGCGAAAGGTGCGAAGCCCGTGCATGCATGGCTGACCTTATTGTTCGCCTCGGTGACGTCTTAACTAAGTCCTACATACACGTATGTATGTTGTATCTACGTATACATATGTGTATGTAAGTAAGTACGTGTATATTATGGGGAAAAGAATTAAAAAAGAAAAAAAAATCAAAAAGGTCGAGAGAAACTCGTTACGATCGCTATATACTCTTTATTTTCTTTTTTTTTTTTTTTCTTTTTTTTATTCTTTCAACCCACATCGGTCAAATCTATCGTGATCTTTAACATCTGTCCGTGATTAACAATAACACTTCAAACGATGAGCTTATTATATTTATCATTTTCAATAGATATCGAATAATCTCACGATTTATAAGAGGAATATTTTTGATTAGAAAATTTATGATTTTTTTTTTTTTTGTTTTAGAACGGAAAAATTTAGTTTTAGTTATTAAATACTAAAACAATATACTTTTATATATTTCGATAGAAAATTTATAAATCTATATACGAACTATTACCGGATATCTATTAAATGTATTTTATATATATTTATTTATTATTATGTGTTTCTATATAATATGTTATATATTTGTTTTAGATTTTTTTTATTTTTACGTTGTATAGATTCTATAAGAAATATTTAACAAAATGTGATTTAAATTATGATGCGAGGAAAATTCGTTAGATTTATTTTATGAAAGAATCAACATAATCTATCATCGATAATCGTTCATAAGTTATGACTATAGTGTAGAGCATCCTATATAAAATCCATAATCGAAAATCCATTATTGTCGAAAGTCGAGTTGATGGAAAATAGAGAAAGAGAGATAGAGAGGGAGTCGAATCGAATTTTTTACGGGATGGATAACAAGCTTTCTCTACTGAGATCATTAATTATGGTTGTAGGAAGGGATCCTAAAGATCTATTCGTATGAAAGTCACATTACGATAAGCAATAGTTGTCAAACTTACTGTGAGAGACTACCGACCATGTTTGAGATCGTTTCTCCCCACTCTTTCTCTCTCTCTCTCTCTCTCTCTCTGTTGCATTAAGGAAAAAAAAAAAAATTCAGGTAGCGAGTAGAACGGCATTCGTTTTCCATACGACGATACGGGGGGCCCCACCTGGGACTCATATACGTGTGTATGTATATGTATTCATATACAAAACAGTAGCTTGAGATCGTATGCGTGATCGTGCTCTCCTATCAGGGTAGGAGAAACGCACATGGGACCCCATAGAATATGCATGTGTTTTGTATTCAGGAATATGTTAACCCTTTGGCTTAGTCTTTCGATTGGCACCGTAGAAGCAACACCTCGGACGAGAATCATCGAGACTAACTGGACCCGTCCGTCGGATCCATGAGATTTAACTTCATCAGGTGGGATTTATCTTTAAAGTCATTTTTTTTTCTTTTAATTTTAAGTGTCCAATTAGTTAAATTAGATTATCTCAATCGAATTAGGTGGTTTTATATAATTAGTAATATTTTATATATTTTATAGTGATAAATTATTGAATTAAGTTAAATGATTGAATCAGAAATATTTGTTCGGCTAATTCCAATAATTTGATTTATTATGTTGTATTAATCAGAGGATAAAAATTAATTAAAAGTATATATATAAATAATATAGAGAAAATTTGATTTGAAATTGATGAAGAAATTATTGACAATGATTTAATAATATTTCGGATAAATGATCGAAAAATTCTCCTCGAGTATAAGTAACCGAATACGTGCGTGGGTTCGACGTTTAGTCGATAATAGGAAAATGGCGGTACGCCATTTTGTAAAGGTCACCCTCTTAAAAATTGCCCCAACCAGACGAAGGCTAGTCTCGACCACCGACTTTCGATTCGGTCGAATTACTTCGAAATGGCGCGGGCCCGGTCTTCTATTAACCATAAGACCGCCCGCTGAGAAACGCTTGACCGCTGGTCAATCCTTGCTTGACCGTGAATAATCCGATTTCTCCAGCTTGGAAAGAAATCGAGCGAGCTAAAAGTTTCGATTGTATTTTTCAAAACAAATCAATCTTTCCCCCCTTCACCACGCAAACCTGTTATAGATTATCATTTAAAAATTAAAATTTCTACCAAAATTCTCATCTATGTCGATAGAACACGAATATATAATTTCTCAATATTTAAAAACAATTAAATAAAAGAAAAAGAAAAAAAAAATATCAACGAATGTGTAATGTGTTTCATTAGAATTCAAAATATATAAATAATTAGAACACGTATCCAATTTTAATTTCAAATTAAATAAATAATTTATATTCAAGTGAAAATAAAATGAGAGATAAAAATATTTGAATGTCTTTAAAAAGAGAATTTAACAAAATGTAAACAATGACCATAGAAAGTGTCATTAGAGAATTATGAAAAAAGGGGTTGAGGAAGGTGCAAATAGGCAATTAATAATTCGACGATACGAAGGTTTGGAAGCATCGATAAATCATTTTTCGGGAGGAGGATGTTCCTCGAGGCGCGTGCCATAAAAAAAGGAGTGACCGGTATTATCGTTGGCCTGGGTTCCAGGTCAATCGTGGCGAGAACAAACGAGTAAGCAAAAAAGAAAAAAAAAAAAAAAAACAGAAAAGAAAATAAAAAGAGAAAGGAAGAAGGAGAGTGGAAAATCCGGTTTCTAGGTGGAGATTTCCGGTATTTTACGTCTCGTGGCCACTCTGATGGAGGTCAGCAGGGGCCCTGACCCTAAGGCCTAAGGGTCAGCCCAAACAAGCTCTCTTCGGGGTCAGCCCACTGCTTTAACATTTCTGATTTATGGCTGGCACTTCTGTTCTAAGACTTAGAATATACAGTCGGTGATCATTTTCTTACCAGAAACTAACCGACTAGTGAAAGCTCGAAAATAAATAGGATGACTGATCGATTTAAGAGAATATATTATGAAAAGTAATCGTTTAAAATAAAAGAGAAATAATTCATTTTAAGAAATTGAGAAGAAAGAAAATAAACACACGCTTAAAAAGAAAAAAGAAAGAAAGAAAGAAAGAAATTAAATGGAAGGATTTAAATAATTGATCAAACGAACCGATGAAGAAACTTAATGCATTTCTATGAAATTTCATCTCATCTTACGGAAGCATTTCTCCGCGTGTGGAATGATAGACGAGGATTGGTAGAAGAGAGTCTGCAAGGAGTTTAGAACGATGGCAAAGCGTTCTAAAGAGCAATGCCAAACGCAAATTGGCGCAAATTGGCGTTGGCTTCCGCGCAGGACGCACGACGCAAACCTGCATAAGACGTTGCTGAGCCACTGGCAAGCAATTCGAACGTCTTCCCTACGTTGAACCAACAAGATAGAAGAGGAAACAGGGAAATATGGTGGGAGAGAGAGAGAGAGAGAGAGAGAGAGAAAGAGAATGGGAGAGGCTAAGAGAGAAAAGGGGGGTGTGTGGGATGGAGGGAAGGAGGGAGAAGGAAAATCCTTAGACATCTTACGTCTTACATTCTGCCAAGGCGAAGGAGTAGCAGACTCTAGCATGTACTACTATTGCACGTACAGCATGCCCCTTCTGTTCGTTGGCTGTATGTACGCGTAAGGAGGTGTACGCTAGGGTGGTTTTGGCAAGCCCATCCTCCTTACCAACATCTCTCTCCAAAACCAAGCCCTCTCCCAACCGAGAACCGGAGAATCGCGAACCGTTCTCTCTTCTTCATTCAATCCACCCGGTACGAATGATTTTCTATCCTTATTCTATTTCCAAAGAGAGATAGAGAAAGAGAGAAATACAAATCTCTAGTCTACTATCCTTTCTATTTTATCAATCCTTGTTAATTCTTATTTTAACGCTTAATATGTGGAATTCTTCTCTTTTTTTGGGGTTTCTTCTTATATGTTTCCCTGGAAGTGTTCCAAACAAGTTTTAAGTTTTGAGGAAATTTCCATGCAGGCTTTTACGAACGATCAACAATTCGATTAAGTTGATGTTAATTTTGTTCGGATTTGAGTTTAATCGTTTCTTCAGAGTCATTTATTTTTTTTCACACTTAGAATGAATTCTTTTCTCTTTCTTTTTTTTTTTAAATATGTTTCTTCGAAAATTATTATATATATTCTCCTTCGAGCAGTGCAAATATTCGTAACTTCGAAGTTTTATTTAATTAACTTTTCATTTGTTTTCGACTGATGTAATTTTTGTATATGCAAGAACGTAAATTCAATGTGTATAATTATTAACATGAAACGCATTAGATTCTTGCGTATAAAAATTGGACAACAATTTTATTAAAATCGCATACTTCATATAAATATTCTATTCGTATATTCGTTTTACCTATTATTATTTCTCTTATAAATTCATAGTTCACAGTTCATGGCTTATACTTCATGATTCATGAATCACAAATCACAAATCTCGTGAACACGAGCATGAACATTTGTCGGTCATATATTAGTTTTTATGTGATGTTCTCACATTCACAATTTGTTCATATTTGTTTTCATGTGATGTTCATAGTCTTACATATGTAATAATTTTTTTTATATACGATGTTCATAAATTCACAAGTATTTTGTATTGATTTTTATGGAAATGTGTGTGAAAGGGACAAATTTCAAAATCAGCTTCGCAAAAACATTCAAAGGTGTTCAACTCAATTCGAAAATTGCTTCGTTGGCAGTGTTCCTTATTGACTGGCATGAAGTGTGTTTGGGGCATTTTCGAGTAGGCGAAGGGTTCCTTTAAGTAACTTTGAATTAATTTCAAACATAGGGAGAAACAATACCCTTTGGCGAGAGACTCCTACTATAGGATTGTCTCTGTCTCTTTCTTTTTCTCTTTCTCTGTCTATCTATCTGTCTATCTGTCTTTCTCTCTGTCTGAATCTACCCATAATAATTATTTTCAGATAGAAACTCAAAGTGCTCTTTGGATGATATTCAAACATCGTAACAAAGAAACTGTCTGAATAAGGGAAGGATCAACATATACTGATCGAGTCATATTCATTCATGAAATGAATTAAAGCAACAACAACAGATTTCTCAAAAGAACTAATAATTTCGATACGATATAAAAAGACAAAATGAAGATATAGGAAACGTATATAATTTCATCGTAAATAGACCAAAAAGAGCTTGAATCAATTTTATACGAAACAAGAGTCCAAAGAAATAAAGAAAATTTATCTAAAATATCAAATTATAACAGTCAAAAAAGAACAATTAAAAAATCAACTGAAAAGCTTACTCCGTGACGATAGGAAAAAAAAAATCAAAATAATTCGCGTAACATTTAAAAAATGAAATGAAAGAGTAAGTGAAAAAAAAAAACCATAAAACAACATATTTAAAATAATATAGCAATAAACCATCGTATGAGAAATAAATCAAACAAAGATCTCTCGTTGAAGATTACAAAAGAAAAAAAACAAAACAAAAAAAAGAAGAAAAGGATTAACGTAGAATTCGTGTAATTTCTGTACAGAAGGGATGCAGAACTGAAATCGATTATACGAAACTAGAGAGTTTCTCGTACGGAATTCGATTCAAAGCGAAAAGGACAGATAAATAGAAAGAGATAGAGATATATAATACTAGAACTAAAGAGAGAGATAGAAATAGAGAGAAAGAGAAAGAGAGAGAGAGAGAGAGGAAAGGCGAGTGAAGACCTCGTGTAATTACGATGTGAGGATTCAGAGATGCCTCTGGTGCTGCTTCTCTTCACGTTCCTTCTTCCTTCCTTCCTTCTTGTAAGTTGCGGTGAAGACGCATTTGGCTAAGGAGGATGCCTTTCCTTAGAAAGGAAGGAAGGAAGGAAGGAAGGAAGGAAGGAAGTAAGGATGAAGGGAAGGAAGGACGAAAGGAAGGAAGGAAGGAAGGAAGGAAGGAAGGAACGTGGCACATTGCAGACATTCGTGCGACCCCGAGGACACGAAATATTCCAACCGTCGTCGACATTTCGGGTCTTCGTTCTTGGATACCAACCAACCAAGCTCACAATTTCAGTAAAGGACGTTGTACATACATTTAATCGTCGCATCCCTTCCTTAGTCCTAAATTTTCGTCTTCTTCTTCTTCTTCTTTATACTTTTTTCCTTCCTTACTTTGACGAAAATGTGCTTGTAAATTCAGAATGTTTTAAACCAAAATGATTTATATATATATATATATTCTTCGAGTAAACCGAAATATCAGCAGCAACGATCCACTAAAAAGAAGCTTGAATTTATTTCAAAATATTTCTCAACGATTCAAATACTTCCTTCCTTCCTTCATTCCATCCTTCCTTACATCCTTACATCCTTCCTTCGTAAATTAGATATGGAAAAAGGGGGAACGCTTTTGTGAATACGAACTTTACAAATTCTAAGACGCGCTTTTAGAAATTCGATCGAATCCTACTACAGCTTTATTCAAGTGTTCAAGGATACCATTCGAATAAAATGAGATTTACCAAAAAGGAAATCTTTAAATATCTACTATTTTCCCTCGAACTTATTTAAACGACAAATATAATACAATGAAAATAAATATTATCGCAAATATAAAAACAAAACACGGTGGGGTGGTCGGGATGGGGGGGGGGGTAACGGACGAAAATAACCTATCAAATCCTGTTAACCCTTTGATTGCTGAATACTTTTAACTGAAATGTTTTCTAAAAATGAAAAAGTTTATTATTAACGTCATCAAATTCTAATTATATTTAATAATTACAATTTTATTTTGATTTCTCACAATATATAATTTTCATCTGACAAGATACACAACAAAATATTACATTATTTAACATATTCATATTGATAAACACACACACACGTATCAACTATGCAACTTTTAACAAACCCATATATACGTCTATAGCAGTAAAAAGGGTTAAAAAAGCAATAATTCCAATCATATTAATCTTTTGATAAGCGATAAAAGATCATAAATAAATCGTTCGCGATTGAAGATCAAATTGGTAATAAAGAGGTATAAAAAATAAACTGAGAGGATTTTAGAAAGAGTAAGAAAAGAAGGATGATGACGACAACGGGGAGGGATGTAGTGGGGTAGTGGGGTGTCGATCGAAATACTTTGCCAGGGTATTCTCGAGTGTCCTACGATTTCGAATCCATGTGCGCCAGCCAGATCCTGTAGGATCAGAGTTCCTGGCCGCGTCTTAGCCGGCAATACGGTGCATCCCCTCTAGCTGGGAGAGAACCCAGAGAGTTACCATGACGACCAACACGTGACGTAACCACCCACCGCCGTGCCCACTGAAACAAATGAAGGCACGTCCTCCACCTATACCACCACCACCCCCTCCTCCTCCTCCTTCAACCCCCGGTCGCCATCTCCTCTCGTCCATCCTCTCTTTCTCCACCCTCTAACTCTATCTCTATCTCTCTCTCTCTCTTTTACACGTACATATATACACATATATACTGGCGTGTTGGTCCACCTTTCTCTTCACTCCCCCACCTTCTCTCTCTTTCTCTTTCTGTCTTTCTGTTTCTCTCTGTTCTTCGTAGCTAACGCTCGAGGAAACGCTTCGAAACGTGCTTTCGATCCTGCGGGAATAGAAATAGAACGTGGCTGAAGTTAGAACTTGTACAGAGTGAAAAACGAAGAGCGATCCATTTGCGAAATTATAATGGCTGCTACAGAAAGAGAGAGAAAGAAAGAGAGAGAGAGAGTGAGTGAGAGAGATACGTTCTGGGAAGAACGAGAAACACGAGACAGTCTATTTAGTTTCTCATCAATGTTTCGGTCTAATTATCATTTTACATGATCCTTTTATTTGTTTATTTCTATTATTATCATTATCGTCATCTCTGGGGAAACTACTTCGGTTTTTATTTTCTTTCCAAATTCATCGATTTTTTTGTTATTATTAAATGCGAGGTATAACGATGTTGATGATTTCTTTTAACAAAGTTAATGTTAGACATATGTTACATGAATTATAACGGACGAATTGTTTGTGGCATAAAGAAGAAGAATGTTTTTTTTTATTATAGAATAGAGGTATACTTTATTTTTGGAAAGAAGAGATAATTTATCTTTTTCATCCTTAATCATGTATAATGTGATGCATTCAAATATATGTAAGAGATAATAATATATAACAAATGATATTTGAAATTATGACACGTACGATATACTTACTAGTGGAAAAAAATGAACAGATTAAAATACAATTGTAGATCTTACGTGCAATCTAATTGATTTAAGTTTTTAGTTGCGTTCGGTTTGAAGAACTTTTGATTGAAATTTTTGATTTATAGGAATGGGTAACGAAGAGACATGTGAACGATTTAGTATGAATGGTGGATGTGCCTAAAAGAACGGAAGTTATTTTCCCACTATCTATCTCAATCTTTCTATTTCTTTTTATTATCGACAAATGGATGTTGAGATCGACAGATTTTTCTTTCTACTTTTCTCTCATTCCAATTTTGATTCTCTTTCTTTCTTTGGATTCTGGTCGTTGGTAAGGTTGGTACCCCGTTCTTCTACGTATTTCGTAGCAATCGTTGTAGTTGTAGTCGTAGTCATAGTCGTAGTCGTAGTCGTACTCGTCTCGACGATAGGAAAATTCCAATAGCTTTTTCAATAAAATCAACACGGCGTAAGGGGAGAGAAAATTTACGTAGCAAAAGTCGTTGCTGATGAAACGCGTACTCCACCGAAGAATATTCCTCCTCCTCCTCCTCCCCTTCCACCCCTTCTTTCTCTTCTTCTTTTTTCTTTCTTCCTCTTCCTTCTTTTCCTCCTCTCTGCCACCTCCTCAACCTCCTTCCATTCTTTTTCCACAACGATACGCCTATTTCTTATATTTCCCTTTCTACTCGAATAAACCGCCGAGGCGAATTTTCGATAACGTTTGAATACCTACCAACGTTCTTGTTATTTCGCCTTTTTACTTACATATATATATGATACATATAATATACATAGATACATACATATATATGTATATATGCTACTTACTATCTCTGGGATATTTTAATATCTTAATTGCTTATTAAAAAGAAATATTATAAATAAGTATTTTATCTTCAAATATATTCTTAATTCTA
>NW_014569936.1:79529-105044 GCF_001313835.1 Polistes canadensis
AGAGAGAGAGAGAGAGAGAGAGAGAGAGAGAGAAAGAAAGAGGGTGAGAAACAGGTCGAAAGTACGAAAGGCATTTTTCGAGTGGCGTCAGGGGTTGCATCAGGGTTCTGCTTGGTCGTAGGAAAAATGAGAAAAAGAATCCTCTCTTTCTCTTTCTTTCTCTTTCTTTCTCTTTCTTTCTCTTTCTTTCTCTCTCTCTCTCTCTCTCACTCTCTTTATTTTTCTTTCACATTTGAACGTCGAAACGAATCACGAAGTCACGATCTGTCACCGTCTCGGAGACACTTCTGAAGTAGTCAGACAGGTAGACGAGAGGTCATTAGCTTTTTAAAAATACTCGAGAAAAATGATAGATCGTGAACGGTGCCAAAAAATATAATAATATATAATATTACGCAAATTCGTATTTTTTTATATAATATTATATATAATTGAAAAACAATGGAATAATTATATTCTAAAATTCATATAAACACACACATTCATATTATTATATAATAAATATATATAATATATACAATGTGTTTTTTTAAAGACGAAATTTACCACCACGAAATATTCCATATACATTCAACCCCCATGAAAATGAAATTACAATCCTTTATTAACAACGCGTTCTTTTAAACACATAACAACGTGATATGATATAGCACACAAAGAAAATAAATAAAAAAAAAAAAGAAAAAATACATTCGATCCTATACGATCAGCAGGAAAAAAGCGAGCAAAAACTTCGTTATAAAAAATCGATTAGCAATTGGGTAAAAGATAAAGTAGACCAAAGTCTTTTAGCTTAGAACGATGAAAGAGTCTGGTGGCCCGTTTAAGAGAAAGTGAGAAGAAGAACGCGGAAGAAACGAAGAAGAGCGGCGTAAAACCCAGGCCGACGTAGGAGGAGTAGCAGGGGGAGGGGGAGGAGAAAGAAAGAAAGAGAGAGAGAGAAAGAAGTCAAGGTAAACTTCCCCCGAGGCGTCGACCTTGAACTACATTTTTAATTGCAACTTCCTCGCGCGCGGCTTCCATCCACCGGTTCTTCCCCTCGCCATTTTCCCCCCTTTGGCCCCTTCCCCCTTCCCCCTTCCACCCCCCTTGTTACCCTTCTCCTACGATGTAGAGTATGGCGACGGCGCGGAACTTTTCCAGGCGATAAAAACAAAAGAGAAACAGTTTTCTGGCGGGTGGCGGGCGGAGGGGCGGGTGTGCCAACGTCGCGAGTTTCTCTCCCTGCAAGCTCCCCCTGAAACTCCCCCGGCCCCTTCCCGCCCAAAGCCATCCGTCCCCCCAGCCTGAATTTCTCTTCACTCCTTCCTCCTTTCCTCCCGCGAATTTCTTTCACCCCTTCGATTCACCCCGGCACTCCCATTCGCGCTACCGTCCTCGACGGGGGCCAACCAACTTTTACCCTCTCCTCCTCCTCCTCCTCCGCCTCCTCCTCCACCTCCTCATCCAGTTCTACCACCACTACTACCAACACCAACACCACCACCACGACTACTACCACCTTCGTTTACTCTCTTTCTGTTTTTCTCTTTTACTTTATTCCACCTCCATCTCGGAGCACCTCAGCCAGGCAGCACCTTCCCCCGCTTTTTTCCTCCGGTGCAACAAGTAGCGCGTTCATTTAAGACGCGTCGGCGTTCTTTTGTTCGTTTTTAAAAGGCAAAGTTCCGCTTTAAGAGGGAAAGCCGTTATACTCTTGGTATGCGTTGGTATATATATATATATAAATGTAGGTTTGCCTAAAACTTTGTTATAAACGGGGATAAGTCTTACGAACTATCTATCCCCTTTATTCCATATTTTTCTCCTCTTTTCATTATTATTATTATTATTATTATTATTATATAAATATACATATGAATAGATATATCTTCCTTATTTTTCTCATTCTTCCTCTTACGTATAGGTAAAATAGTAATTCTAGATGATGGAGAGGATGTGAAAGAAACACCGTATAACATAACAATCATAACGTATCCAAAGCGTGATTCTGATCGACGAGAAATATAGAAAAAGGGGAGGAGAGGGGGGCCTTCGTCGTCGTCGTCGTCTTCTTCTGAGTTAAAGGGTGAAAAAAGAACAAAAAAGAATAACAAAAAAATTGAAAGGAAAAAAAAAGAAAAAAAGAAAAAGATAGGGCAGGTTGACGGCATATGGCTGCCGGTAGAACGGTATCCGCCTAGTTAGCAGAAACTTTCACGATACACCTATGGTAGGTATATGTATCTACATATCCGAGATGTAAAAGAGTGAGAGAGAGAGAGAGTGAGAGTGAGAGGATCCCGAGAAGGTCCCAGCATCCCATTCAAACCTATTCAATGGACCATCTCGCTTCGTTAACCAGTCTGTCGCATTTTTTACCCATCACCTATATATATATATATATGTATATAACTATGATGGTGAATATGCGCGCGCGCACATGTTAACCAACCCTTTTTCTCGCAATCTGAATACATTGTACCCTCTCCTCGGTCGACATACATATGTATATCCGACCGATACTTTCCTCTCTCTTTCTTCCTCCTTTTTTTTTCTTTTTTTTTTTCAATTTTTCCTATACTCTTTCACTCCTCTCTCTATCTCTCTCTCTCTCTCTCTCTCTCGGTTTCTAACTATTTCCATCTCTTTCCCGAGTATCGTAGTTTCTACCTGGGTAAACCTTGGGGTGGGGGTTAAAGGGGGATATAGGGTGGAAGGGGTGGTTTTGTTGTAGCTTGACCGAGTTTTTCTTCCTTTCTTTTCTATTTTTTTTTCTCTCTCTCTCTCTCTCTCTCTTATTCTCCCCACCCGTGGACCAAAAAAAGCAAGCATATACAATACATCTGATTTTGATTTATATGACGCGACCGACAGCTCGAATCACCGAATCGTATGGAAAAAAGGAGAAATAGAGAAGGGTATGCATTGCCGAGTTGGATGCGTGGAAATTATAAATTCATGTCCCCCGGAACACGAGGCCGCGAGAATGAACGTTTCGCTCCGGGGAATTCATGTTTTGGAAAGCCCCCTTCCCTCCTCTTCTATATCTTCTTCCATCCTTATTTCTTTCTCTTTTTTTTTTTTTATGTGTATCATCGTTTTATTTTATTTCGAATTATAAAGAATACGCAATGGATTGGGAACCTCGATCAAATCTCACGATGACTGATTCTAACGCATATTAATCATTTTTTTTTTTATATGCATACGTACGCACGTGTGTATGCGCGTGTGTGTATACAATGCTACAAAAAAACGCGAATTTGATATTTAAGAAAACACTCGACAAATTGACTCGAAATTTGATCTAACGTAGCATGAATGGTTATATTCGCGGGAAGAGAAAACAGAAAATTATGTTTCGTTTAGTTTTTTTTTTTTACTTGTTATCCACCTTTATCTTCTCTCTTTTTTTCTTTTTTCTTTTTTTTTTGTCTTCGTCAAAGATGTCGTCGTCGTTGTCGTCGTTGTCGTATCGAGAACGTATAACGATCGTCGAGTTTATCAGTCGTTGATAACGAGCAAGAAGTAGCGCGATAGAAAGGAGAGTAGGTCGTTAGTAAAGAAAATTCTAAGAGAAGATGCGACGAGGTTCTCGTTGTTGTTACGTTATTTTCCTCGTTACTCGTTAGAACGGATCACGTTTAATACCGTTTTCTTCGATGATACACAGTTGTATCATTAAAAGGACTATTGTCATTTCTAATTTGATGTAATACAGATCATTTTGTTAGTTGAATATTTTTCTATACCAAATTTTAATACCTTTTTTTGTTCAAGTATTATATGTCTTATTAATAATCGTATTTATATGACTACAATGAAGGATTTTCAAATGAACGATTAATAATTTAATTGTAACGAACGATTATACACAGTTTAGTTTTTAATTATTCAACAACTGTAAATATTTTGTGGTTGTTGAATAATTTCATTTACAATGTGAATAATAAGAGATAGAGAGAGGGATATTAATTTAAATAAAATATTGCTAATTACGTTTGAAATACATAGATCTATGATTATTACAAAAGTATTTGTTACAATAATTGATTAATTATATTCAGAAGTATATATATATATAGAAAATATTGCAATTGTATTATTAAATATATTATTATTATTTCCAAAATACAAATTAATACATAATTTAATATAAATATTGAATAACGAAATATATCGTATTTATTAAATTTTATTAAAACAATTAATAATTTAATGTTTAATAAATTTATTAAACAATAATATTCATAATAACAACCAATTAAAATTTTCTTCAAAGTATTTATAATATATATACAAATAATCGATCGACAATTTCAAACAATGAAAATCTATTAACGAATCAATAATGAAATTTCTATCGTTTGTAGTTACACAAGACTAATGTAGCATTCACCCCTTAACACGAATCATTTCGTAATTCGATTGGTTTAACGGGAAATCGAATTCTCACGAAGGCTTTATGGCAAATACCTCTCTCTCTCTCTCTCTCTCTCTCTCTCTCTCTCTCTCTCTCTCTCTCTCTCTCACTCACTTATTCT
Source organism: Polistes canadensis (assembly GCF_001313835.1). NCBI lineage: Eukaryota > Metazoa > Arthropoda > Insecta > Hymenoptera > Vespidae > Polistes > Polistes canadensis. The sequence continues at coordinate 84,056 of NW_014569936.1, forward strand.
CTATATGCTCTTCTTGACACGCATTATATAACTCATCCATAGATCGTTCGTTGAAGGGGAATCGAGAAGGAGCACGTTAGAAAAGCAACGAAAAGAGAAAGAGAAAGAGAGAAAGAGAGAGAGAGAGAGAGAAGAAGTTGTGAAGAGAGAACCTCGAGGCGCGAAATATCGGCAGGTATGTATGAGAGAGAGTTGAGAAATTCGAGATAAGGTTCCTTTTGTAGTCGAGAGACGAACGACTTTTCATACCCTTTAACCCTTTCGTCTGATCTCTCAACGATCGCATGTGTACGAAAACCGTGTGACACAACCGACAAACCCCTTTTTTTTTTCACACACATATCATCCTTCTCTTATTTCCTCACTGTTTTTATTTCTCCTCTAAATAAAGAAAAAATAAATAAACAAATATAAACCTATATATGAATCGTAATTTACGAAAAAATAATTTTTGTTCAACTTCCTTCTGTACGTACAAAATTTACTTTTATTCTTTTTCAACATCTTTAGAAAATAAAAAAAAAGGGAAGAAAAAAAGAACATGATAGATAAAACGCGATGAAAATCTTAAGAGAAATTTCATTATCGTATTGTATTTGCATTCAGAAAGTTTTTTATTCTCGTTCTTTCGATATCTTTTTATGAAAAGAATAATTGAACGCTTATCATATTTTATTTTTTTTTTTTTTTGTAGAAAAGAATAAATCATTTAAAAAGAAAAGAAAAGAAAAAGTATCATTATAAAGTGCGATAGTAATGTTAGTTTTAAATCCCATGATAGAATGTGGTTAATAGTAAAAACAAGCTTCTCTTTAAAAACAGCTTTTACCGCGTGTACTACGGAATCCATTTTCTGAATCGTGGCAAAGTAGTTAGGAAAATGTCTTACTTAAGAGAGAAAGTTCGCCGACCGGCATGAGAAGAAGAAGAAGAAAGGGGTTAGTTTAAAGAAGAAGAAGAAGAAAGAGGGTTTAAATAGTAAGAGAAAGAGAGAAAGAACGTTAGTTCGAGCAAGATCGTAGCGAGACGACCCTGGCCCAGAAACAAAAGCGAGAAGAAGCTTGTGAATAATTCAACTATGCGAGAAATGAGGAAAGAGTACGCTAAAAAGTTTCTCTGAAGAATTTTATGCCGCCTTACTTCGACCTTACCCTTTTCTAACCCACCCTCCTTTCTTCTTCTCTCCTCCACACTTCACCTCATCTACCCCGACCACCACCTACACCATTCATTCTTACTATCATTCCCCTTTCTATCTATATAGATATGGTTTTGTCTATCATCGTAGATATTTTTTGTCTTCATTCTTTCATAACATTCTCGTAAATATCTCTAATCGGAATGAACCGTTCGATTTTATTCGACTATTTTCCATTAATTTCTCATACTTTTTATCTTTTTTATTTACCTTCTTTCTTTCTTTTTTTTTTTATTTGTTTTCCGTAATCAAATTGGGCATCGTTAATAGAGGACTTTATCAATTCTCTCAAAATGAAACAAATAATAATTGTTAAAAATTTATTATCAATCGATGAAGTAATTTTTTTTTTAAATTACGAAACTTTAGTTCCACTTTTTAGGATTCTAAACTACAAAATATAATAATTTCAATGCTTACACACTTATTTTAAGTATTAAACAAAATTATTATACATAACACATTACCCCAATCGATAGAAAAAATGTTATAAAACTGTCAAACCTCTACTCAAAAATTCAAATTATATTAATTATTCTTAAATACCTGGTCACCATATTAAATAACCCACATTAAAAAGTATTCTTAAACAATAACAACAAAAAGGGGAAATAAAATATATTCTCAAGTAAAAATAAAGCTCATTTTTAATTTTGTTTAAATTAATATCAAACAAAACTACAATTTATTTTTCGAATCATCAAATCATCGTTGATAATATTCAATCCAATCATGTATTAGACCAATTAACGTCCAATTTCGTTTTATTTACGGATCACTGCAAACGGTACAAAAAAAAACATAAGAAATAGAAGAAGTAGAAGAATAGTTTTTTTTTTTTCCTATAGAATAGAAAAGAAGAAGAAGAAGAAGAAAAAGAAGAAGAGGTGAAAAGGAATAAGAATAAAAATGAAAGAAGCATGAGCATATGGGAGTCACATCGAGCCGAAAAGATTCGAGTAGACGAGGTGAATTCGATCGCGCGCGCTCTACCGTGTTCCTGTCCTCTTTCTGTTGACATTTCAAACAGGAAACGCTTGCCGAGACCTACCGCAAAAGTAGAAAGAAACTACTGTGCTAGGACTGTCGAGTAAAGAAAAAAAAAGAAAAAAAAGAACAAAAAAGAAAAAGAGAGGAAAAAAAAAAGAAAAGAAACGAAAGAAAGAAAGAAAGGGTTTTGCTTCACGGTTGCCGCGACAGGGCCATAAAATTCACGTTGATGGCGGAGGGGTAGCAAAAAGAGAGAGAGAGAGAGAAAGAAAAAGAAAGAGTACCAGAAGAAAGGTACACGATGCTATGAAAGAGTGGTGAGAGGGCACCGCACGCTACCATAAAACAAAAGAGCGTGGGGGCAAATTATGGATTCAAACGGCTGCCTTTTGTCTTTTCATGTTTATTTCTTTGTTTTTGCGCCGCCTGCATTGTTTTAGGGGGAAACAAGAGAGAGAGAGAGAGAGAGATTGAGAAATAAAAAAAAGGGGGTGAGTACAGGGGGTGGGGGTAGGGCAAGAGGAAATGTGGAAGGCCAGGGTTTACCTTTGTCAGAGAGAGAGAAAGAGAAAGAGAGAGAGAGAGAGAGAGAGAGAGAGAAATCTCCGTTAGCTTTGTTATTCCTTGAACTTTTCCTTCTTTCTGTCCTTTACCACTGACCCGTGCTCGCTTATTTTTTTTCTCAACCTACTCCCCACCCGCCCCACGCCCGCCCCCCCCACTAACCAACGCCTTCCTTTCTTTTTCATCGTTTTTTCTACCCTTTTCTTTTCTTTTCTTTCTTTCTTTCCTTCCTTTTTTTTTTACGTTCCCCTTTTGTTCAAACATACCATTCGCGTGTATATTGCGTATGGATATGCGTTCTTACATGTATACATATGCATATATGTGTCATACAGCTGACAACACAACAGTACCACACACATATACACACAATTGTGAAAAAGAGAAATTCGTGGCAAAAGTCGATCGGTCCTTGTCCTCCTCGTCATAGTCAACACTTGGTCGGAGGACTCATCCTCATCCTCATCCTCGTCTTCGTTGTCGTTGTTCGTTCGTTCATTCGTTCGTTCGTTGTCATTCTCCCTTACGCAGACCCAGTAGATTCTGGTAAAAGAAAAGGAGGAAAAAAAACTAGACGATTCGTGATAGGTCTTCCGAAAGGAGGTCGCTCAAATACCTTTCGTCGTTAACTCTTTATCACCCCCTACCCTCCCTTCCACCACACCCCCACCACCTCATTCTTCTTTTCTACTCCCTTGTAATCATGACAGAACAATTTTTTTATGAGGGTTACACATTTTTGCCATCGATATTGGTAAACATTTACGTATGCTCGTTTGGGTAATAAACTGATTAATTAGAATCCACGATTATTGGATTCGTTTGTATTATTGGATAAGTTTGTATGATGGGGGGAAGGGAAAAATATTTTTTTCTATCTATCATAATTATTTACAATTTGTTTTTCTTGTTTTTTTATTTCATTGTCTCTTACCTAAGTAAAACTAATTTTATTTTTACTGAGATTGCGAGAGTAAATAAGTTTTCACAAATGGCTAATTAACAATTCATTTAAAGAAAATTATTTTGATATACGTAATCATTTGTGTGTTTAATTTATCAAAATTATATTAAATGAATTAAAATATACGATTGTACAATTGAATTATCGTACTATCTTACCGTAGTGAGTTTTTTTGTTGAAAAATTATTATTCGAATAAATTGTAATTATACAAAAATTTCATCAACTAATTTTCCCCAAAAGTTTCTATTATTATAGAAGTTAAGAGGAGATACGTGAAATAATTTGAAAATAGCGTGGAACAAATTGTGAAGATACGTTTATTTAAAGTCGATTAATTAACGTGATTATTTGGTGGGTTTACTGGTAAGAGGATAAATCTTTCAGTAGGAACCCGATAAAAGGTTAGGATGCTTGTCGGTCATGTTTCTGACAGGGGTAAGGAAGAAAGGCTGAAACGAGGTTGCAATTTAAACGTGCAAACGCGTGGCTTTGCGGTAAACTGACAACGAACGTGACGTTCTTCAAAAATTCAGAAGAATCTCTCTCTCTCTCTCTCTCTTTTTTTCTTTTTTCTTCTAACACAAACATTCACACAAATCCACACACGTAGACAAGTGATGACATTAAATTCTAGACGTTTTCTCACCGCTTCCCCCATACCCCAACCCCACACCACCCCTTTGAAAAAATATTTTCATATGTGTGAAAATGCATAAAAAATCATGCACCCAATGACATCGATTAATTTCCTTAAAATCGTTAAATCCGAAAATATTTTTTAATTGGACAAACTTTTTAATGTCAAACTGTATACGAAAATTCGGTCATTTTTGGGATTTAGTGGAAAATCTTCGAAAATAATTTGACGATCTCCGACGAATATTTCATCAATTTTAAATTAATCGAATCAACGGACAAAAATATAAAATCCAATTCTCTTTCGCATAAGTTTCACGATTGGATAAAACGTCGAATAAATAGCGATCGTTTAATCCGACATAGGAAGGATCTGTATTACCGTTTGGTCGTTAACATAATTGCAAATATCCAAGGGAGTTTTATCGCTTTTCGGGGTGGTGGGGGTCGTGGCGGGGAGGGGTGAGGCGGTGGAGGGAGGGAAGAGAGGAAGAAAAGAAACTAAACGTAGTTTTAAGCGACGTTTAAAACGTTTCAAATGGGATTAAACGGTGTTCTATCTTTAATCGTGAAATTCGAGATAAACGAGTCGAGATGTCGGAAAGAAAACAAAAGAAGAAACAAAATAAAAAATAAAATCAGGAAGAATTCTCTCTCTCTCTCTCTCTCTCTCTCTCATTTCTTTTTCTTTTTCTTTTTTATTACCGTTTCATTTTTAATCCACGAATAAAAAAGAAATAAATAAAAAAGGAAAAAGAGAATAAAATATTATGATTCGTTGAAATAAAAGAGAGAGAGATAAAAGAGAAAAGGAAAGAAAATTGCGTTGCTCGTTGGTCAGACCGACCTTCGACCCTACGAGTTCGTACGAATAGGGGAAAACTTAGGTGGTGGTTGCGCTGGTTGGAAGTGTAAAAGGGGTGCTTGGAATAGAGAGAGAGAGAGAGAGAGAGGGATGGTGGGAGGGTGGAAGGGGGTTAGAAAGAGGGGGTTGGAAGAGGTGCGGCGGTCGGCAAGGACCACGAGATCAATATGTATGTTGGGGGATGTGGACCACGTGGGACGGGGGTGGCCAGCAAGTCTCGGCTGCTGATTGGCCAACGGCTACCCTAAAGCCACGCCCACTCCCACACACGCTGTCTTTACACACACACCCCACCAGCTCACCCCCGTGAGCTTCCATCAATCCTCCATCCTCCTTCTTCATCCCCCTCTTCGTCCTCCCCCTTTCCCATACCCCCTACCACCCTCCTCTCCGTCCCCCTCATCCTCATCTTCCACCTGCTGGCCTCCCACCAACTTCGAAAGCGTCGGAGAAGAGCCACCGCAAAAAGGGGGTAAGAGGGGTGGAGTGTACGATGCCAAGAGACTACCCCCCTAACACTGTTACCGAATTTGCCGGAATCATCGAAAATTGAAAACCGGCTTAACTCCGTATACTATCTATAGGATGGACCAAGTGTTAGATGGTAAACGTAGTGAACTTTCCAAGACAAAGACGCGAATAGATAATTAAGGTATTTCATCTTTGTATTATTCAAGATAATTTTAACACCCTTTATTCGTTCGTTGACGTTTAAACAGGTATCTTTGATATTAATTATATTTCCATTCTTCCTCTTCTTCTTCTTCTTCTTGTTTTTGTTTTATTCGTTTCTTAAATTAACACACATTCACATTTCATTAGGCAAATATATTTTATCCTTGATTCGATTTGAGATTAATCTCAATATATTTTCTATCCACGACAAACTCAAGTTCCATTTCCCTTTGAGAACTTCCCTTTATACACAAGCTGACGCAATTTCCGATAACTTCGAAAATGTATATTACAAAATCATCGAATCCCCAACGTTAGATACATATATATATATTACGAGTCAATAAAAGTCTCTTGGAAGATAAGGGATTTAATTAAGCCATTTTACAGATCTCGATACGGAAGTAAAACGTCGACGACTATTAGCGACATTAGTCAACCCCCTTCCGTTCGTTTTGATCGTTGATAAACAGGAATCACCCCGGAGACTAATCCAACCCTTTTGCTAATTCACGTCCGGATATTACTGTTCATTCAATGGAAAAATTATTATTGATTTTTGATAGCACCAAATTGTCTTTTAAAATCGTCATGGTGTCGAGATAAAAATTCCAATGGAAAAAGAAAAAAAAAATATAAAAACATTACTAATTAATTTATTTAGTATTTCTCTCGTCCAAAAATTACAATTTTTAATGATGAAATTTAACAGGGAACTTGGACATGAAAGAAGTAGAACTATGTTTGATTTAGTTGGACGTTTCGTCCCTTTATTGGGACTTCTTCAGCAACTTAATCTTTACAGTTCAGCGTCTTTTTTCATTGAGTAGACATACATTTTTCTTTTTATTATTAATATTCAAAACACAAAACATCTAAACTTCGTTAAATTGATCGTTATTATTTAAGTTCCTAACAAACAAAACTTTTGTTGAGGAACTTAAATAATAACGATCAATTTAACGAAGTTTAGATGTTTTGTGTTTTGAATATTAATAATAAAAAGAAAAATGTATGTCTACTCAATGAAAAAAGACGCTGAACTGTAAAGATTAAGTTGCTGAAGAAGTCCCAATAAAGGGACGAAACGTCCAACTAAATCAAACATAGTTCTACTTCTTTCATGTCCAAGTTCCCTGTTAAATTTCATCATTAAAAATTACTAATTAATTTGAAACTAATTTTTATTAATTTCTATAAAAATATTATTCATGTAACGTAAAAAATATAGTATTATTTACATCAATATAATTACAATATAATGATTGTAAAATATACTTGAAAAAAGAAAAAGAAAGAAAAATTAGTCAATTAAGTTCATAGCATAAATTAAAGAAAATATACAACGTACGTAATCGTAAAATTACAAAAACATTGGGAAAAGTTAACAATCTTATTCCCACCATTTCTCTCTTTAAAATACACTCGAATGATTTAATAATATACGAATAAAAATAAAAAGAGATAAAAGATATGCTTAAATTCGTTGATGTGAAAATAATTAGACGATCATTTGAAGCAAAGTATTACAATTCAATATTGATTGAACAAACGTATTCATCAAATATTTATTTAAATAATATATCAAACCTTAAATTGAGATATATATATTGGAAATTTGATATGTTAATGATACTATCTAAACTGTAATAACTGTATAGGTATAGTAATAAACGACACAGTTTTCATTTGGCAGTCGTCAATGTTGATAAATTTGGATATTTAAATGTGTATGTATGTGTGTGATATCGATGAAATCCATTCGTCCTCGATAATCCTTCGACGTTCGCCGTATTCGGCTTGAATCCGATAAGTTCACTAATTAGTCGGCGTACAGCACGGTGGTACCACCTTACCGGTACGATGCGGTACGATGCGGTACAGTTCGGTGCAGCGTTTAAACGTGAGGAAATTAATTATGCTCCCGCATGCATTGGCATCGAGTAAACCGTTCGTTAGTAGACGACGAAAGCGGACGTCTTTACGTTGAACCTTCCCTCTGTGCCTGTCCTTAACGTAAACGCTTATGATGATACGTCAACGTGATTAATTTCCTTTTCGAACTATCTCCCACGTCATTTTCGATCTATACTTTATCCTCATTTTATTCAATATTTTCTTTTCTAATATTTTCATACGTTTTTTTACCAGCTTATTTTGCATATATGATTATATATGTGCTATGTTAAACATTAAAATTATCTTTTAAAATTAAATTGACGTTTAACACAGGATCAATTAAATATAACTTTTTGATTGATATATTTGTACAATCTTTGGTGTAAACATTGGTATACGTCATGTGTGTATAAACTTAATTGTTTTATTAACACATTGCGTAGGACGCTCTCAAAACCCGCACATTTCCGAACACTGTAGCAGCATGCTTGGCGAGCAATCTAAAGTGGATACATACAATTCTAATTTTTTATTGGACGAACAAACTTTACATTGTTTGGTTGGGAACTTCTTCTTTCCTGTACTTGTTATTGATTGCAGTATATGCAACAATCTATTTGCCGTTGCTTGTTTACATTGACGATTGATTCGAAATAAAACATGAGAACGAGATATTTCGTGGACCCGTATGCAACGTTTGAGTGCATAAAAACGAGATATCTCGTGACCCGTACGCAATGTGTTAATATTAGTTTATGAATCTCTCTTTTTTAATTACAGAATTATATATGTAGAATTATTATACTGAAACAATTACGTTTTAGTTATTTATAAACTCTACGTCAATTAATTTTCTTTCATGGAAACAATATATACAAATTATATGTTTATTATGTATATATTAGAATTCTAGGAATATTAATTGTCTACTAGTGAAAATAATTACTCTTCAATTTTTATAATATAGATTTGTTAATAATTAGGATTAACCATTACCAAACGTTAAAAAAGTAACTTCATCAATTTTGTATCTCCATTTAGTTTTTTTATTTTTCTAACACATATCGATTGAAATTTAATATAGAAAAAAAAAGAAACAAAATTGGGGAAGAATAATTGTGAAATTGGATCGAAGAGTTCGAATAGTTGTCGTAAACAAACTCTCCCCTCATCTAGAAATTTATCGCTCGTAAATAGTAAAAAAATAATATCCGAAAAATTTCATCTAAATTCATCGAAGATTCGAATAATTCGAAGAAAAATATCCTAAGAGACACCAACAACAACAACAACAACAACAACAAAACAAAATCTTTACTTATTATTTCGAACAATAGAAAAATAATAATATTTAATACGAGAAAAACGAAATACATTATCCCGACGATGAGTAATAAACGGAAGCGTAAAAGGAATAAAAAGAAAGAAAGAAAGAAGAAAAAAAAAAGAACGAATGAATAAAAAGAAAGAAAAGGAAGGAAGGAAGGAAAAAGAACAAGTAAAAGAAAGAAAAAAAAAGGAATATATAAAAGAGAAAGTTATCGGGTACTCGGTAAAAAGAAATTTCTCCGTTGTTAGGTAAGACGAGAGGAAGCGATTATGTTCGTTCAGACGTTAGAAAGTAACGGGAGAGTTTAAGGAAGAAACTTAAAGTATCGCTATTAGTCGGCTCGTCGCGGTCGAGACGAAAGAAAAGAGAGAACGAAAGAAGTAGTTTGAGTTGTGCGGGAGGGAGGTAGTTAGGGTGGTGATGCTGGTGTCGAAGGAAAGAAAACAGAAAGAAAAAGAAAGAAGAACCAGTAGGAGGAGGAGGAGGAGGAGGAAGAGGTGTAGGTGGTGGTGATGGTGACCCAGCCCTTCTTCTTCTTCTTCTTCCTTTCCCCCCCAAACCACCCCCGCCCCCACCTTGCTTCAACCCCTCCTTAAACTCCTACTACTTCGCTACCACCTTTAAGTCGGTTCAGCGTGCTTCAATGACGTTTTCATTCATAATTAGAGAAAAAACAGAAGAGTCGCGGCAGCTCGGTGCAGCGCCCCGTTTGTAAGAGAGAGATAGAGAGAGAGAAAAGAAGGAAAGAAAGAAAGAGAGAGAGAGAGAGAGAGAGAGAGAGAAGGCGTAGTACGCTCGCGTAGTGGAAAGAAAGAGTCAATGAAGAAAGTGCTGTCTCGTGGTGGGGGTGACTGCTCAATGAATAAGAGAGTAAGGTTGCTGGCTGCTGCTGCTATTGAGGGGAAGGAAGGAGGTAAAGAGAGAAAGAAAGAGAGAGAGAGAGAGAGAGAGAGAGAGTGAGAGAGACTGAGGGTTACGGGGGTGAGAACAGCCGCGGCGTACTCCGAGAACGTGGAACGGGAAAGCCGGTCGCGGGGAATCTTAAAGACTTTCGCCATTCTGTTAATTTTCTTCTTAAAGTGGGTTAAATTATTTTATGACTTCCGCTGTGTTTCACTCCTCTCGTTTTCCACAACCTAAAACTAACACCTTTGCGATTTCGCGTTACTTTAGATTAATTATATAATACGATATCTTTATTGCTTTTCCTTTTGTGTTTTTTTCCTTGCTTTTGTTTCTTTTTTTTTTTTTTTTTCTTAGATTTTTTTCGTTTGAAAACTTTTAGTATCTGTTAAAAAAAGAAAATTTTCTGTAATAACGACAGAGAGATTTGATATTTTACAAGATTGCTGTCAAATATTTGATGACATTTGATTTATATTCGATTTTATAGAAGATATATTTTAAATTCGTGAAATTGTTAACATTTATTTATCACATTATCGAATATTTTATCGTTTATTTATTATATTCTTTATTTTATAGTTGTCACATAAATATATAAAATTTTTTAAATATTCAATAATTTTCTCGTTATTACAGAGAAATTACAAATTCCATTCCTGAAAAGATTAAAGTAAAAAATCTGCAATATAAAGAAGAACGTTCGTGAAAGGAATGAGAGAAAGAAAGAGAAAGTGTGCGTCACGAAATTTATGGCAGCATGCTTATGCGTGTTTTCATTTTATTATGACTGTAAAATAGAAGGAACACGGATAGAATCAGGCCGAGTTATAAAAAGTAACGAAAACTCTATGGAATTTCTAACGGATAGATTAACTTCGAGGTATGCCAAAGTTTATAAACTTTCTACCACTTACGTTTAGTTAAAATTAGAAGAGAGAGAGAGAGAGAGAGAGAGGAAGAAAAAAAAAATTCAAGTGACGAGAAAGTGTATAAGATCGAAATCACGATTATTATAACACGCTTAACTTCGTATATCCGATTAATTTAAATCGTATTGTAAAAGATACTAATTAAATACGAACGATATATTTAAACGCGTTACAATATTTTGTCTGAACAATAAATATTTATAAGACATAATAAAAAAAAAAAAACCATTCTAAATATCAGCTTACAACACGTTCGAAATAAATAATACAAAATGGGATGAAGAAATTTTCGGCAAAAAAAGAAAATAAAAAAAAAAAACACGTTTTCTGGATAGAGTTCGGGCATAAAGAGCATGAAGATTTCATCTTGGACGACACGATGGATGATAGTAGTGGTGGTGGTGATGGTGGTGGTGGTGTTGTTTGTGGTAGTGGTGGTGGTGGTGGTGGTTATCGAAAATAAGTCGAACCGATGGCAGAGACTCTCACAGTAGTAGCAGTCATAGGAAAACCGAGATCTCATATAGAAAGAAAGAAAGAGAAAAACAGATAAAGATTATCTGTCCTTTTCCATCTCTTGTTGTCGTTGTCGTTGTCGTCGTCAGCTTCCTCGTCGTCGTCGTCGTCATCGTGGACAGAGAAAAGTACGGAAAATAGAAGTGGCGAGCGCGAATGCACGTGCACGTGCGCGCACTTTATTCTCTCCGTCTTTCTTTCTCCTTTACATTCCCTCTCTCTTCCTCTCTCTCTCTCCCTCCCTTTATCTGGAGTACACGCGCGCGCGTATGTGTAGGGATGTGCCACGATCGGTCGAGGCCCTTGCGCCGGCCAATGGCGTTTCACCCCCGCGCTGAGGGTGAGTTGCCATGGTAACCCCTTGGCATGCACGTACGTACGAGCAAGAGAAAGAGAAAGGGAAAGAGAGAGAGAGAGTTAGATAGATGCGCGCACACGCACGCATACGCACACACACACATATATATACACACACGCATAAAGTCGAGTTAGAAGCAAACGGAAGAGAGAGAAAGGAGGAGGAGAAGAAGAGAAGTAGAGAGAGAGAGAGAGAGAGAGAGAGAGAGAGAGAGGATAGGTAGGAGGAGGCTCTTCCACCCCTTGGACAAGCCCAATCGATCGAGGTGTGCTTCGGCCGGACGAAACTCACCCCCGGTCCACCCTCCTTCGGCTCGTTCCATCGGCGTCGTCGTCGTCGTCGTCGTCGTCGTCGTCGTCGTCGTCGTCGTCGTCGACGTCGTCCACCCCATACCACGCAAACCACCCCACTACTACCTCTCATTTTCTCTCTCTCTCTCTCTCTCTCTCACTCGTATTCCTACTCTTTCTCTCACCGTCCTACCCCATCCACGTCCTCCATCCCAAAGCAGCGATGCCTGTTATTTGAATGGGGGGCTGCCGACGGCGGTCGGGGGTTGAATGTGACAGAGTGCCACCCCCGAGGGCTTCTCCCATCGAAAGTGCGGCGAGCTCTTTCCCTCCCTCTCCCTCTCTCTCTCTCTCTCTCTCTTTCTCTTTCTCCCTCTTTTACTCACCCACACCTGCTGCCACCTCCTACCCGTAGCATAGCCTGACTCGCAGGGCTTGAGGAGAGACCCGTTGGGGGTGGCGTGGACAGAAATCAATATAAGACGGGCCTCTACGTACTATACTTCTCTCTCTCTCTCCCTCTCTCTCTTTCTCTTTCTCTTTCTCTTTCGTTTTCGTCATTCTCCTCTTCCTCTTCCTCCTTCTCTTCCTCTTCGTCCTCTTCCTACAGCTCCTCTCTTCTTCTTCTTCTCCTCCTCTTCCTCCCTCCCTCCTACCATCCCTCATCCTCTCTCCATAGCACTACGTTCCCTCGAGGGTGGACTACACACACACGGGATACGGACACACGAGCTTTTGCTACCTTCTGCACGTATAAGAGCACGCCAGCGCACCGGCAAACCAAGCATTTCTGTACAGGGTGTGTTTCACCACCTAACGGGTGATCCTCCGATCTATACGAATCCAAAGATCTCTCTCGATCGAAAGACTCCTCTCTTTTCATGATTTTATTCGATATATATATATATATATATTATAGTATTTTTCCACATCTTCTCATATCTTTTTAATTGAAAATCATGCGAAATAATTATTCATACTAAAGTTTTGAGATCGCGTAACTTTTTGAAATAACAATCAATAATTAAATACTTAAGATCGATATATTATAATCGAAGGATATTAATTAATCATGATTGAAATAAATGATATTGCAATTATTAGTTTTTCATTTGAATTCGCGTTGGAAGGAAGAAAATTATATTTCATTATAATAACTCTTTTTATATTTAATTTTATATATATATATATATATTATGATTTATTGGAGAGAAAATGTAAACGATAATACATTTGGCTGATCGGAAACGTTACTTTTCGGACACCCGTTGTTGGTTCGTGTTATATAGGATCGATAGAGGGACAGCAAACGTGTGGGGAGAGTGGAGTTCGTATCCTGCGGATAAGGGAACGGCATCCATAAATTACGACGCAACTCTGCAGGGTAAAAGTCCTGTACAAGAGACCTCCTATGTACGGCTGAGGTCCCTTCTACCCTCTCCCGTTTCCGTCCCGTGCACAGTCGAGTCCTCCTCCACACCACCACCACCATCACAACCACCACCACTATTACCACTACCACCTCCTCCTCCTCCTCCTCCTCCTCATCCTCTTTCGTCTCCACCTCCACCATAGCGAGCATCCCGAACGAACCACCCGAAGGGTTTCCAAGGGTGGTTGGTGGTGGGCGTGCTACGGAACTATAAATTTTATCGTTAAGTTGTTTAGACCCGTGGTCCGCAAACGTTCACTCCACCCTATCAACCTATCCTCCTTTCCTCCTTTTTTCGATCTCGCAAACTCGCTTTCCGCCAATTTCTCTTTGTTTCGTTCCTATAACCCTCCTTCTTCTTCTTCTTCTTCTTCTTACTTTCCTCCCACTCACCCATTCCTTCCCCTTTCTGTCTTATCGGTACACCGGATACGCGTAGAAAGAGAGATAGATAGATAGATAGATAGATAGATAGATAGATAGTATGATGAGAGAGAGTGAGAGAGAGAGAGTGTGCAAGTGGAACGAAATCGTATCTTCCCCGTTAACGCCATTCCACCGATAGGAAGTTCCTCAGTGGTTGTCGATGATCGAATTTCTTTTCGAAGCCAGACGGAAGTTCGATCGAGAAGAGGGTGAAATCGTCCGCTTCTTTTCCAAAAGAATTCAAACTCTTCCTCCCCACCCCTCCCCTCCCCTCTTCCCTATTCCTCATTCCCACCTCGTGTTTTCATATCGTACCAACTAAAATCAGAATCTAACACATGTAATATACATACATACATACACCACTTGTATTTTCCTTTATTTATCTTTTTATTTCGTTCATTTATTGTTTTTTTTTGTTCATAATACGTTTTATACGAGTAACATCAGGGACCTCGAACCATGTTGGATAACGAGTCATCTCTCTCTCTCTCTCTCTCTCTCTCTTTCTTTCGTTTTACATATACGAATGAGAAAGAAAGAAAGAGAGAGAAAGACAAAAGATCATCCGTCTGCTTCGGGGAATTCGCTTGATAAAAATGTTAAAATAAATAAAAGCGAGAAAGAGGGGATGGGGAGTTACGTAAAATAAAAAAAGAAATAAGAAAAAGAAAAAAAGAAAGAAAGATAGATAGAGAATGACTCGGTGGTATAGGAAAAGAAGGGATTCGATTCGTACGAAAAACTGTACGTTTTTCTCGCCGATAGAATGGCCGGGACGTCACCTGAATACATTATGTGTTTTCCACCCCTGGGGCTAGGATATTGAAATTTTTAATATCGAGGGGTGGCGAGTAAGCGGGAGAGTGGTGTGTGTTGGGGGTAGATAGGTAGGTAGGTAGGTGGTGGATGGCGGTGATAGTGGTGGTGGTGGTGGTAGTGGTGATGATGCTGGTAGTAGTGGTGGTGGTGGTGGTGGTGGTGGTTCTCGTCGTGCGGACGAGGACGGATGGATGGAAAGCAACGGAACGTCTATGGCTTCGCGAAGCATCCCTCGTGTAAAGACACCCTCCCACGGCGATCCCTTATTTTGCCGTCGATATACTCTATCTTTCTCTTTCTCTATCCTTCATGCATATCCACATATACATATACACGTAAATACTCTTCTATATTGTTAATAGTAGTAGTAGTAGTAGTAGTAGTAGTAGACGACGAACATACAGAAGAAAATCTATCAGCGTGCACGAGTTCGCGTAATGCACGCTCTTTTTTACATAATATCGAGGATGATGTATACATCGTCTCAACTTCGTAGCTAACCGAGCGATAACGTATTGTTGAGATCGAACGAGACCAGTCAAGGAGACCCCTTTTTTTTTCTCGATAAAATTCAAAAAAAAAGACTACGGACCATCCTCCTCATCCTCCTTCTATTCAACGAGATGAAAGACATTTTGTATAGACGATGAGACTGTTTCATGTTGGATACACTTTTAATGAAGTCGTCGAAATTTCGGTAACCATTGTATAAAAAATAATGTATATATATATAGAAAGAAAGAGAGAGATAGGAGTGACTTTTAACGTGATTGGCGAGTTGAAAAAGTAACTGTACAACTTGGTGGGTTCTCATTGAAAATGGCGTGCAGGTGATGGCCATTCGTATATATTATATTATGTACATACGTATTCGACAATAGTTTCGATCCGGTACAAGATCGTTGAAAACTTCTACCACGCGACCCATATTTCATTGGAAATAGAAAGAAAGATAGATAATACCTACAATGTTGGTAGAGATATATATATATATATATGTATGTATATATATACCTGACAAGAATAAGGACCACTCTCCGAACGTGTCCTAATAATTTGGACTTCTTTGACCAGTAGGATGATCCACGAGTAACCAACCAACCAACCAGTCCTGTTTTTCCTTTGGTCATAAAAGGATGGGCGCGTGCTGAGTGTCCCCCTTCTGTGCCAAATTTCAGGGCATGACCGGTGTGCCCTGGATGGGTCATCCGTTGACCTTGGGCGTGCGGCCCAGCCCCAACCTCTTCGGTGGTCAAAACAGGCGGAAACATGGCCTGACCCTCGTATATCATACAAAGTGTCTTCCAAACGTTTCTCTACATATTTCATCTTTGCGTCGTCACGCTATGCTTCATTAAAATTTAATTTTATGTTTTTTTTCCCTTTTGTTTCTTTATTTTAATCCGATTGTTAGATCTGTTTGTCGCGTAAAAGTTGTTACAATAAAGGTAGATTAAAAAAAATCGTGTTGACGAGATATGAAAAAAGTAATAAATTTATTCGCTTTAGGATCGCGATACTTTATGTAATTTAGTTTATATTTTTTTATTTATTTATACTCCGTCCCTTTTAGGTTTGGAGGACTTCCGATACAACTTTCTTTTTACAAATATTCAACAACAACTCTTATATATTCTATCTCAACATATAATTTAGTTTATATATTCATATATTTTATTTTCTTATTAAATATCTCATATATTTATTTTTACGTGTATAACAATTTATGTCATTTTGTTTGTATTAGTTTCGTTATTTTTTTTTTGTAAAAATTAAGTTATAGCACACATATACGTATAAAACCATTGCAATTGTCTGTCTCATTGACCGTTACTACTTACGACTCTGTTAGAAAATCCGTAGTAGTAAGTATCAGTCATATAGATGACACCAACAAAATTTTTCCTCTATAACATAAAACTATATCAGATTTCTCCAGAGAAATCTTTTCTATACATTTATCCCCATAAACTAATAATCTCATAAAATATACTCATCTAATATCTAACAAAAGTCCAATTAATCTCGAATAATTTTAATTAGAATGATTAAAACCATACATTAAGTAGTCAAACCACAGGATTTCATTAGGTCGGTCAAAAAGACACACGAATGTGTTTCAGAGTTCTCCTGGATGTTACCTATCCAAACCAAACGTATGTTTCCTCGAGGAAGTAGATTATTTCATTCGTAAGCCACGACCCGGTATGCCCTCAGTAAAAGGGAGAGGAGGAGAAGAAGACGAATAGAAAGAGAGAGAGGAATAGAAGAAGAAAGAGGAAGAGGAAGAAGAGGAAGAGGAAGAGGAAGAGGAAGAGGAGGAGGAGGAGGATACGAAACGTTGGTCGGGCTTGGTTGGCAGTGGTGTGCTCGTTACAGCGCCTCCACTCTGCGAGATTCAATATTCTAACCAAAATCCCCGGGGCTACGTGAAGGGCCTGGGGGGGAGGAGGGGCGAGGGACTTAGAGAGAGAGAGAGAGAAAGGGTGAGGAAGGGATGAAAGAGAGGGAGAGGGTTTAAGGGGGTTGGGTGAGTGGGTTGAAGGTGTAAGTCGGGCAGAGGGAGCTTGGGCAGAACTTTCCAGGCGTGCAGCCACTGCAAGATGTGCCACGAACGATGCTCCAAGTCCGGGAACGAGCACATCTATGATGGTCCAAATTTTCTCCATCCTCGTACTCGTAGTTGTAGTCGTAGACGAGGACGTTGACGGCACACGAGAATGAGAGGGAGAGAGAGAGAGAGAGAAAGATAGATGTAGACGACAACGACGAGAATGGTAAACTCACAGTCCATATACGATCTTTCATCTTTCTCACATACACACTCATTCTCTCTGTGTGTTACACTCGTGGAGCCTTAGGAGTTTCTTGACGGACCCTGATGTTACCCCTATTGCGTACAGTTACCGCCAAAAATCTGGCTCCACACTTTTGGAATCTCTAAAATTGTACCTTGTAAATCTTGGTTGGAAAGTTTGACGACTAACCAGCCTGGTTAACTTTTGAAAATCTTTATCGTAACGATGAGAACTGTCCTTGTAAGTAATAGTAACGTGATGGTAGTAGTAATAGTAAGTAAGTAAGTAAGTAAATAAGTAAGTAAGTAAGTAAGTAAGTAAGTAAGTAAGTAAGTAAGTAAGTAAGTAAGTAAGTAAGTAAGTAAATAAGTAGTAATGGTAATAGTTGAATCAAGTAATCGAATCGACTATGAGGATGAAAGGATCTTTTCTCATTTTACTTCTTTTTCTTTTTATCTCTCTATCTCTCTCTCTCTTTCTCTTTCTCCATCTGTTTTTTCAAGACGGCAAGCGTTTTATGAGTTTTCAAAGAAAAATACGTCGTCTCGTTGCTAGAGAGACACATTGACTTTAAGAAATCTAAAGCCGATATATAAATCTTCGATATCGAGATACACGCGATAGATAGCTGCCTATCTACTTATAAATGGATGTGTATGTATCATATATATATATATACACATATATGTATAATACATGTAACCATAATACTCGTGGTACTCGTAACTCGTATAGAAAAATGCTTTAATACATATTGAAAAGTTATAGGCGGCGCGTATAAACGTCCGAAATTGCGACGAATACGTGACAGACGTAATACAGGTGTGCGATAACGAAAAAATAGGAAAAGGAAGTGTGGTGAGGAAGGAGGTAAGACAGAAGAAGGGGGGAGGAAAGAAGAAAGAAATCTAAAATGGGGGAAGAACGAGAAACGTTTACAGATTTTTCTCAGTGTCACCGTGGAAATCGAGCTTACGTTAAAGAACGATAAATGTCTCTCCTTTTCTTTCGATTCGAATTACACCCCATTCTCTCTCTCTCTCTCTCTCTTTCTTCTTATCTTTCGTTTACTCTCCTTCTTCTTTTATCTTTCATTCTGTATTCTAAATCCCGGAAAAAAATACACGCGTGTATGAACGAACCTCGAAATCACAGCCGGGGGCCGACCAATCGAAATCGTTGACTTTATCGTTGAAAATAAGGGTGGTTACGTGGTTTCTTCTAGAGAACCAAGGGTGGTTCTGAAAAATAGTGGGGGAGAAGAGAAAAGATGTTCGTAACATCTCTATCTCTCTTTATCTCTCTATTTTTCTTTCTGTGTTATCAACTGTACGCTTACGAGGAAAGATTTGGTAACCAAAAGATTCCGAACATTACGAAACTTACTATTATTTTCGATTTTAATTTTTTCAATTCGTTAAACTTTAAATGATATAGGAAAAAACATAATATGTAAGTAATTATTAATCATTTTTCCTAAAAAAAAAACTCATATTTCTTTTTGTTTTGCAAACAAAATAATATTAGATCGAAAATTTTGTTTGACAATCGAGGGACAGATCGCGCGTTAAACTTTTATTTAGTATACATAAATAAATGGTTATTATTATGAATTGAGATTTCACGTGAAAAATAAAAAACTTTTCCAAAATTATCAATCTTTTCATATAGAACTTTCTTCATAGTAAATAAAAAAAAAAAGTTTATCAAATCTTTCATCAAGTAACACGCCTAATAATAATAATAAAAAAACACAAATAACCTATATGGTTAAACCATTTCAAAAACCAAATCCTTTAAAAATTGTACAAATTATAAAATGAAAATCGAAAAATAATCGAATTTCCCGTGGGTCAATTTCACTCCCTCGGAATGAATGTGGGTGTATCAATGGGAAAAATATTGCGTAACGCGTACATACACATATAAATATAAATACATATATATACTCTACGTATACCGAAAGAGTTTCGTAATTTTTTTTGAATTTCCGGGTTGAAGATTCCTTCCCTCGTCAGTAGAAAGTGAAGAACGTATAGAACGGTCCTCTCTTCTGTACAGAAGGAAAGACCTCAGGCTATGGCTTCCCGTCTTATCCTCTAACACATACTTCCTCTCATTCTCCTCTTCGTCACTTTTTCTCCTCTCTTTCATCCCTCCCTTCTTCTCTTCTCTCCTCTTCCCTTTTCTTCCCCCGTTACCATCTTCCTGGCACTCCCTTTTCGTGTGTCTCTTTACACGCGTGCATACCACACAACTAAGATACGAGAATGGCGAACAGTAAAACTGTTGGCTGCTAGTATTCGCACAGGAGAAGCAATGTTTCTTCGTTACACACGACGGAACTTCAACGAGCTAACCTTCTCTTCGTTTTTTCTAAAGAAACAACAATGACATCTATATTCGATCTATCTATCCTCTTTCTTACAAAAATTATATTGAGTTTATTGTTAGAGAAAAGAAATAAAACAAGTAGAAATTCTTATTTATGAATAATTAATAATGGGAATAATAAAACGAACGATAATTTTCTTTACAAATTGTTAATCAACATTTGTTTCTAAATTTGAATGTTATATTATTCGAAATTTAATGTAATGTTAATTATCGAATATAATGAACACAAAGTTTACTTTGAAATAATGATGTTACGTTAAAATTTTGAAAAATAAAACTATACCGACACATATTTGTATTAAAATGTTACAAACAAGAACAAAAAGTACACATTTAACATTACAAATATCAAATAAAACGCGAATCAAAAATCGAACATATAAATATTCTGAAAATAAATGAAACAACAAATGAAATGTCAATCGGCGCATCAACGTTACATTTCGTTATCCCTCGTGGTATCAAATCAAGGATAGAAAAAAATCAGAGAGGAAGGAGAGAGGGTAATAGAAAAGGGTAGAATACCGTTGTTCCGGATTTAGAGTTTAACGCGGCTCTAATGAGGTACGCCACGCATATACCCGTTCAGGTAGCGAAAGAATTTTTTAATGGGACACCGTGTGCTCTCTTTTTCTTCCCCCACCACTAGTTTTACTTTCTCTCTCTCTCTTTCTCTCCTTCTTTTAGCTTTTCGTATGCAACCCTTTTTACAGTAGTAGTTACCTGAGAATCCTAGGTAGGTAGATACCTACTCGAGATCCCTTGGGGGTTAGACATTACCGAAAAGTGTCTGCGTAACGAGAAAGAGAGAGAGAGAGAGAGAAAGATAGAGAGATTGAAATTCAAATGAGACCACGAGGATATTCTAATTCCTGGTAGCAACCCCTTTTTTGCATATCGGGACCCACGCAGCTGCCGGCAGGGTCCCAAATTATATACATCTTTTCTTTTCTTTTTTTTTTTTCTTTCTCTCTCTCTCTCTCTCTCTCTCT
>NW_014569937.1:0-18614 GCF_001313835.1 Polistes canadensis
AAGAGGAAGAGGATAAAAAATGTAGACTATGCAAAATTGGAGAGGAGGACCTTGTGCATATAGTGGAGGAGTGTGAAGAAACGAGGAATGGGGAAAGGTTAGAAAATACTTTAGGACAGGATGCAAAAGGGATAGAGGTATTAAGAAAAGTTATAAGGAAAAGAAAGGAAGTAGAGAAGAAGGAAGAAGAGGAAAGAAGAGAAAATTGTATATAGAAGTGTTTGTTATGTTGTTAGTTAGTTCGGAAAAATTAGTTTTAGTTTTAATTTTGTACTAAAGTTAAAATATATTGAGATAAATTATATAAGAGATGCTGTTAAATATTTGTAAAAAGAAAAGTTGTATCGGAAGCCCTCTAAATCCGAAAGGGACGGAGTATAAATAAATAAATAAAAAAAAATATTAATATGGAGTGCAAAAACGAACATTTTCGCCATTTTTTGATTTATTATTTCCGTAAAGGAAAGAACGCAATGCAAGTCGCCAAAAAATTACGTGATGTGTATATCATCAATGCTTGTGATTTATTGCTTAAACGCAATGAATTCGATCCGTTTTTAAAACGAATCATCACTGGAGACGGAAAGTGGATTGTGTACAACAATATCAATCGAAAACGATCGTGGTGCATGCCTAAAGAGTCATCGCAAACCACTTCAAAGGCAAATATCCATCAAAAGAAGATTTTTCTATCAATTTGGTGGGATTGGAAAGGTTCGGTGTATTTTGAGCTGCTTCCAGGGAACCAAACCATTAATTCGGAGGTTGAAGGAAAAGCGACCAGAATTGGTCAATCGTAAAGGTGCCATTTTCCACCAGAATAATGCTAGGCCGCACACGTCTTTGGCCACTCGGCAAAAATTCATGGATTTAGGTTGAGAATTGATATAAAATCCACCATATAGCCCTGATTTCGCGCCATCGGATTACCACTTATTTCGATCCCTGGACAACTCCCTTCGTGGTAAAACTTTCAATGATGATGATGCTGTAAAATCTCACTTAACTCAGTTTTTGGGCGAAAAGGATCAGAATTTCTACGAGCGAGGAATTTTCAAGTTGTCAGATAGACTGCAATAGGTCATCGAACAATATAGAAAAATAAATCATAGATTAAAGTTCTTTCCAAGTAAATAAAAAGACTTTTTTGTTTTAATGAAAAAATCGGCAATTACTTAGTTGCCAATATTATATTATTCTTTATTTCAATTTATGGTGCTCTTCTTCTCTTTTTATATTTTTTATATTTCATACGTAAACTGCTTTTTTAAATAGTTTTATCTAAGTAAGAAGCTCTACATTTTTTAATTCAATCAAAGACCGATGCACACGTCAGACAAAGACTTTATTACATTATCGGATCTATGCATATAAATTTTATTTTCAAATGATCAACAATATAAAAATTTCTTTCTATCTCCTTCGTAGCGATTTCATGTCAATTATTACGCGAAAAGAATTCAACCATAGTTACAAGAAATAAGCAAGACATGAATTTGTTAAAAACTAATAACAATAATCTTGCTTCTGAAAGAAACAAATATTGTGATTCTTTTGAAAAATATTTATTCATAACATTAGAAAACTTATTCTCTTCGTACAGGTGAGCAATTATTTTACTGGAAGAGAGATAAACAACAAAGATAAGAAGAAGCCGAAGACACTGAAATTTTGAAAGAGAAAATCTTTTTATTCACACTGAGAAGAAGCCCTATGTGCATTATTACTCTGTCAAAAGAATAAAGGAAAGAATGCATCTTAGCTATTTGTAAATTATTTTCTACAATAATTGTTATTAAACCAAAATATTTTGTAGCTTTTTGTCCAGAGTCAATATAAATTTAAATTTCTGTTTCAGTTTTCGAAATTTTAGAAACTAATACAGAAAAGTGTTGTGCCTATTACTATGGTTACAAAAATGTATCTATTGCATACAAACGCGGAACATTGTAAGGCGTATACTTCGAAAAAAAATGTTTTGTTATGCAAAAAAAGTATAATCTCTTACATGAGTACATAAGTACACTCACCAGTTTTTTTATTTTTCGAACTTCTTTGTGATACATTTAATAATAATTTCATTGTAGGACATGATAAACAACTAATTAATAGCTATATATGTAAAGAAGTCAGGCTTTTTTTATTTGAATCTGCTGCGCTTCACACACTGGGCACGCCTCCTTTAATTAACTCCCACTAGATAGATGGGAGACTTGGGAAAAGAGGTTAGAAGAGGTAACGTACTAGAGACGGATAGATTTAGAATTATAATAATGGTATTGAATAGATAGAGTGATAGATAAGAATAGATTTCGTTAGGAGTGAATAAGAAGAGGGATAATAATAAACTTTAATTGTCGTTTCTTTGTTTTGCAGAGAAACACATTCGTTTTTCATTACCTAAGAAAAATTAAATTACCCTTATATATATATATATATATATGTAACGAAATATTATTATTAATGGTAGTTATATTTCGTCACCTTTAGAAATTATTTAAACCAACTGTTGTCTTACAGTTAAGACACGCATGCGTATAAGAGTTAGCGAGACATAAAAAGATTCGGGAACACTGATAACAAGACAGAATACATAGAAACGGTTAGCAGTTCGCTAACAGAGTTCGCTAAGCAGCGTTCGAATTGCGGCACCAGTAATAAGACAAGTAAACGAGAGTGAAATATTAGCTCGGTTTTATCCTGAGATCGAATCTGTTTATCGTTAGCACGTTGACTGCCATGCGCGTTTACAGTGAAATCTACATCAGGCCACGCGTACCGCTGTACGTAGCGTATTGTGCTGGGTATTCTCACCAATATTTTAAAAATGCGAATTGCAATTGATAATTGTCGCAAGAATAACCTCCCGCTCCGTTTGTTTCCGTGGTATGATGCTCAGTCATTTATTTTCATTACTTCGCATTTGTTTCTTATTAAAATTATTTGGATTGATTGAAAATACAACAAATCCTTGTCTTCGTCGGAGGCAGCATCATATCGCCGTTCAAAAAACTGATTCCGGAGGAAGCATTAGACGCGCATGCAAACAATGTTATGCAGATAAAAGTCGTCGAAAGCGCAGATCAAAGATACGAGATTATTTAAAAAAAACAACAACTTATTGTTCAAGTTGTCCCAACCAACCCCAGCTATGTATAGAATGTTTTAAAGTTTCACATTCTACATAATTTTTATAACAATATAGTTCATACTAGTGAATATTCTATTATAAATTTAAATTTATATTAATAAATATAGTTTATATTGAATAATACTCAATAGTTTTGTTACTTACTCTGCGAAATATCTTTTCAAATACATACGAACGTTCTACGCAAGTAGTCAAATAAGCGTCACCTCAATACGGGTGAAGCGGCCCGATCAGAAACTTTACTGTCACCCGAATACAGGTGACGTGGCAGTCAACGTGTTATTGCAAAAAAATGTGCAGCGAAACGCATATTAATATAAGTTGCAGAATTGCTAATAGAATATAAGTTTATGGTTCTGCAAATCAATAGTTGTATAAATAAAAAGTCTAATAAAAGATGTAGGTGCGTAGAAAAATGTGTACAGATCGAAGTGTATTTTATGCTAGCGGTCTATCTGATAATCTTTTAATGAAGCCAATTTTATAGTATATCAAGTTTAATGTATGAAATGTGAATGTACAGCAAAGTGCATAATAATTTAAGGTGCTTGTGTGCTAACAGACTAAAAGTTAATGTTTCTGTAAAGTAATAGATATATAAATAAATAGTTTTATAGGAAAAGTGATTGCGTAGAAAAAAGTGTACAGATCAAATTATTTTTGTGCTTGCTGTCTATATAATCATCTTATAGCGAAGTGAGTTTTTTTGATTATCAAGTTTAATACAAGAAAAGTAACTGTGCAGCAAAGTGCATATTAATCTAAGGTGCTTAAGTGCTAATAGCCTATATTTTTATAGCAATAGTTTTTATATATTTTTATAGCAATATTTTATATATATTTAATAGCAATAGTTTTATAAATCAAAGAGTCTCATAAGAAAAATGAGTGCGAGAAAAAAGTGTACAGATCTAAGTGAATTTTATTCCAGTAGTTTATCAAATTAAATTTCAGCAAGGTAGTTGTTTAAACACATCAAGCTTAATACAAGAAAAGTGAATGACAAGCCAAGTGCATATTATTCTAAGGTGCTTTAGTGTTATAAGATTAAAAGTTCATGCTTTTGTTAAGCAATAGTTTTATAAGTCAAATAGTTTTATAAGAAATGTGTGTGCATAGAAAAATGTGTATAGATCTAAGTGAATCTTGTGCTTGCGGCATATCTGATCATTTTTTAGCGAAGAAAGATCTTTTGTATACCAAGTTTATTGAAAGATAAGTGAATGTGCAGCTAAATGCATATTAATCTAAAGTGCTATAGTGCTAATAGACTTTAAGTTTTTTCTTCTGCAATGCAACAGTTTTATAAATCAAAAATTTTATAATAAAAATATGTTCGTTGAAAAAACTGTACAGATCTAAGTGTATTTTATGCTTGCTTTCCATTTGATCATCTTTTAGCGAAGCTTGTTTCCTGGAATATCAAGTTTAATGCAAAAAAAAATGAATGTGCAGCAAAGTGCATTTTATTCTAAGGTGCTTTAGTGCTAACAGACTAAAAGTTCATGCTTTTGTTATACAATAGTTCTATAAATAAAAAGTCTCATAATAAAAGTGATTGCGTAGAAAAAAGTGTACAGATCAGAGTGTATTTTATGCTAGCGATATATCTGATCATCTTTTAACGAATTCAGTTTTTTTTAATATCAAGATTATTGCAAGAAAATAAATGCGCAGCAAAGTGCATAATAATCTAAAGTGCTGTAGTGCTAACAGACAAAAAGTTTTCGCTTCTGTAAAGCAATATGATTATAAATATAATAGCCTAATAAGAGAAGTATTTGCACAGAAAGAAGTTCACAGATCTAAATGTTTTTTGGGCTAGTGGTACACCTGATCATGTTTCAGTGAAGCGAGTTCTTTTGTAAATCAAGTTTATTGAAAGAGTATTGAATGTGCAGCATAATGCATATTAATCCAAAGTGCCTTAATGCTAATAGACTATAAGATTATGCTTCTGCAAAGCAATAATTTTGTAAATCAAAGAGTTTTATACGAAAAATAAGTTCGCTAAGAATAGTGTACAGATCTAAGTGTATTTTGTGCTAACGTTCTATCTCATCATCATTCAGCGAGGAATGTTTTTTTGAAAATAAAGTTTAATGCAAGAAGAGTTAATGTGCCGCAAAATGCATATTATTCTAAAGTGTTTTAGTTCTAATAGATTGCTAGTTTATGCTTCTTCAAAGCAAGAGTTCTAAAAATTAAAAATCTCATAAAAAAAGTGATTGCGTTAAAAAAAGTGTACATGTCAAAGTGTATTTTATACTAGCGATATATCTGATCAGCTTTTACAAAAAGTGAGTTTTTTTAAATATCAAAATTGTTGCAAGAAAAGTGAATGTGCAGCAAAGTTTATAATAATCTAAGGTTCTTGTGTGCTAACAGACTAAAAGTTCATGCTCATGTAAAGCAATAGTTTTTTAAATCAAATAGTTTTATAATAAAAATGTGTGCGTTGCAAGAAGTTTACAGAATTTATTTTATCTAGTGCTTGCGGTATATCTGAAGATCTGTCAGCTAAGCAATTTTTTTCAATAGCAAGTTTAGTACAAGATAAGTAAATTTTCAGCAAAGTGCATAAGAATCTAAGATGCTTTAGTGTTAATAGACTATACGTTCATGCTTCTGTTAAGGAATAGTTTTATAAATCAAAGAGACTCATAAAAAAAATGAGTTCATAGATAAAAGTGTACAAATCTAAGTGCATTTTAGTCCAGCAGTTTATCTGATTAACTTTCAGCAAGAAGGTATTTATGAATATCAAGTTTAATACAAGAAAAGTAAGTGACAAGCAAAATGCATATTAGTCTAAGGATTTCTAGTGCTAGCAGACTATTAGTTCATGCTATTGTAAAGCTATTATTTTGAAAATCAAATATTCATATAAGAAATGAGTGCATAGAAAAAAATGTACAGATCTATGTGTATTTTGTGCTAGCGGTATATCTGATCATTTTTCAGCATAGCATTTTCTTTGAATATCAAGTTTAATGCAAGAAAAGTAAATGTTTAGCAAAGTGCATAATATTCTAAGGTGCTTTACTGCTAAAAGAATATAAGTTTAAGCTTCTCCAAAGCAATAGTTTTATAAATCAAAGAGTCTCATAAGAGAAATGAGTGCGTTAAAAAAAGTGTACAGATGTAAGAGTATTTTATGCTAGCGTTCTATCTAATCATCATTCAGCGAAGAATGTTTTTTTGAAAAAATAGTTTAATACAAGAAAATTGAAAGTGCAGCAAAGTGCATAATAATCTTAGGTGCTTTAGTGCTAATACACTATAAGTTTATGCTTTTGCATAGCAATAGTTTTATAAGTCAAAAAGTCCTATAGGAAAAGTGAGTACATAGAAAAAAGTATACAGAGATGAGATGCATTAGTGCTAATAGACTATAGGTTTATGCTTCTGCAAAGCAATAGTTTTATAAATCAAAGAGTCTCCTAAGAGAAGTAAATGCGTAGAAAAAAGTATACAGATCTAAGTGTATTTTATGCTTGCGATCTATCTGATCATCTTTGAGCTAAGCAAGTTGTTTTCAATATCATGTTTGTTAAAAGGCAATTAAATTGCGCAGCAAAGTGCATAATAATCTAACGTGCTTTTTTTTTCACGGTCAAAGAAAACGTCTTTATATGAGCCGCTTATTTTGAAAGTGGCCTAACTCCATTTAATACTAAACCTATTTTAATCAAATTTGGACACAGTGTGCAGCTTGATCTATCTTAAAACAGAGGATTGTTTTTATCTTAATTTATAGTCTTAATATTGTTGAGATTTTAACAGATGGCGGTGTAATGAAATTTATCGCTTCAAATTTTCTTTGTGATTGAAGTTGCCATGGTAGCGCAGTTGAATGTTACTTTTGGCAACAGGGAGTAACAAGATATAGTGACGAACAAAAAAAGATAAGAACAAGGAGAAGAGAAAATTGCACGCGTATGAGTTTTTATGGAGAAGATAAATTTATCGTTTCTCATTTTATTCATTTAATTTTTACTTCATAATAATAAAATATTAATTTCAATTGAAATGCCACCAAAAAAACTAACCTCACCAATGTTCGGAGCCGAGATCTACGACGCAAACGTATTGAAAAAGCAAATCTGACGGAAGAAGAAATCACAGCAAGTAGAGGAGCTCATAGAATCAGGACAGCAGAGAGTCGGGCACAAGTATCTTAAGAACAGCGGGACAGACGTCTGCGAAAACATCGTCAGAGAATAAGAGAGGCGCGGGAACAACACAAAACTACAGTACGGGAACAAGAACGACAGAGACAGAGGACAAGCCGCTCATTAACACGGGCATCATTTTTTCGTCTTGCGTTCGAATGTGCACCAGATATTAGTTACTTTGCGCATCCAAAAATTGCTATCAGTGCAATGGATAAAGTATGTCAATATTGTCAGGTATGCACCAGATATTAATTACTCTGCGCATTCAAAAATTACTAGCGGCTCAGTAGATAAAGTATGGTAATATTGTTAGGCATTAACATTCCGCAATGAAGCACGAGGCTTGTGCTGCGCATCAGGAAAAGTTGTGCTGTCACCTCTACCAACTCCGCCAGAACCTTTACTATCGCTTCTTGCTGGCGATTCTGACGATGCGAAATTATTTTTGCGCAAGATACGCAAATTTAATTCTTGCTTTCAAATGACGTCTTTGATACAATTTGCGATCTCACATCTGATGGACGTAATTTTGAAATTACATTCAAAATACAAGACCAGGTGTACTATAAAGTTAGGTCATTGATGCCAATGCCTAATGAAAATCCGAGATTTCTCCAAATTTATTTTATAGGCAGTTGTGAAGAACGCGTGACAATTCGGTGCGAGTATAATTTCATTGAACAAACAGAGGAAAGAGAAATTGTGATATTGTTGGAACATTTCTTAGAAAATAAGAATCAACTCATTCAATTGATTAAAAGAGGTTCACCACAATTGCAACATGACAACTATCAAATCGTCATTAAAGCCGACGAAGTACCATTAGGAGAACATGCTGGAAGATTAAACGCGCCAACTGTTGATTAGGTTGCGGTCATTATGGTTGGTGATCCAGTTGACAATAATAGAGCAATAAAAATTACACGGCGGGACAACACTGTCAGTATAATAGTATATATTATAAATAAATAAATAAAAATTTTATATATATAATATATATATAATATAATTAAACAAAAAATATAATATAGAATTATATAATAAAAACAAAAGTTTTGTTTGAATGTTCAAATATAACGGATTAGGATATAACGAAGTTTAGATATTTAGTTTTTCGAATATTACAAGAATGTATGTCTGTTCAAATGAAAAAGACACTGAACGTTACAGATTGAGTTGCTGAAGAAGTCCCAATAAAGGGACGAAACGTCCAATTTGATCAAAACTCAGTTCTAGTTCTTTTTAATGTCCAATTTCCTTACGATTCGTATTTATTAATAATTTTATTTTTGGACGAAAAAAATAACTAATTATTTTGGAATTTATACTTGATTTAGCATGATTGGGAATTTGATCTATATTTTTTAAATTGATTTCATCAAGATGCATCGATATTTACTGCAACAAATAACAATCAGAACTATATTAGTGTGCAAGCTGATGTGCATATGGAAAATTCTTCTATGATTTGTCATCATCACATAACATCGAAAAAAATTACATCAACAAACATGGAGCAAAGTTCACGATCTCCAGCACGAAATAATCAATATTTAGCTGACGCTTCGATTATGCATGTATTGTCTAATGAAGACATTGTACTGGATGAAGAATGCAATTCGTTAAACAAAGACAAAATTATAGATCAGAAATTACCTCAATCAGACGTACCTTCTATTTATTCTAACTCTTCAGACTAGTTAATATTTAATCATTCCACTGGCAAGCAGATTGATATGGATTTAGATCCATCTTTACCATATAGCAATTATCATCAATTTAAACGAGCTCATAAGGAATTTAACACGTTCTACCCGGCGCATGTTTTCGAAGACCGTATGGACAGCGGGCTCGAGATTATTAGATGTTTATTCGTCTGGCGGCGCTTGTTTGTTTTATTGCTTAGGTGTGAACCATCGGTGGTTCACGCCGCCAGATGAATGCAGTGCCCATGAACCACCGGTGGTTCACGCCGGGTAGAACGTGTTAAAAAGAACTTCTTGGACAATTTATCTGGACATTCATGCTGAGTATGTGACAGATTGTGGTTGCAAAAAGATTTAAAAGAGCCATCTAATAAACATAAAGAAATACTTACACAAATTATACTTAATGTACCTATGGAAAATACTAAGCTTTGTAATACATGCATACAAGCTTTAAACAAGAAGAATATTTTTTTAATGTCTATATATAACGGCTTCAAATATCCAGATATACCTCAGCATCTACCACCCTTAGATTTAATTTCTGAAAGATTAATTTCGACCTGTATTCCTTTTATGCAGATCAGACGACTGAGAAATGTAAATGGTCAATATGGTATTTATGGTCAAGTAATTAACGTGTCTGTTTCAGTAAATTCAATGGTCAAATCTCTTCCAAGAAATATTGATGATGATTATTGTATAAATGTACATATTAAACGTAAGAAAATTCACCGATCTAGTTACTTTCATGGCATTGTTAACAAGCGTACAATTGAAGCTTGACTACAATTTTTAATATTGTCTCCGCTGTATACAATGTACGATATTAAAATTGATGATTCTTTTTGAAGGTATTCTCCTTTAGGCGCGTTTTGTAAACTCAAGTTAGATGCAACTGAAAAATTGACACCAGAAAGTTTTCGATATTTACACGATGCACGGGCGAAGCGATTTCAGTTTTTTCTTCTCAAGCGGTCACTCCATCCAAGTTCTAATCGTACTTTATCGCTGCTTGATTTAAATGATCGAGCAGGAACTAGTGCTGTCACCGTGCAATGCCCGTTGACGCATAAAGTAATTTGATATTAATCCCTTATACTTAGTATGAGCTGATATCTATATTTTGATATTTTTGACCAGGATCCGTATACATTTAAATTTCTGTTAAAGTTTTCGAGATGCCTAAAATTAATGCAGAGAAATGTAAAGAATATCGTCTTTGTAGGAAGAAGAATATAGAAAATAAGGAAAATAAAATGCAAACTAATGCGGAACGTTATAAGGTGTATAGGTTGCGAAGAAAAATGATTGCACAAGGATATGAATTGTCTGCGAATGAAATTTTATGTATTCCGTCAACATCTAATTTACTTTGCGAATCATCGGCTCAGCCTTTGATTACCAGTAGAATTTTTAATAATTTAAATGTCTCATCCAAAACTAATATTATTGCTAATTATTTATTTTATTTGTTTGGTCTTTATTTTTTAAAGTTATTTACATTTATTTTACATTTATTCAATACTAAATAACGAGCGTGGCCTGACGAGAATATCCTTCAGAATTCGTGTGGCACTCAACATGATAACGATTTATGTAATATTTGTAAAGAATATAGATTTTTAGCGTATATTCGAAATACGCGACTCAATCATTTTGAGAATATTAGGAATATCGAAATGTTGTTATCACGTCTCCCCACTATTCAAACCGTTGCTAAGCACGCCCTGCTGTGTCTATCAACAAAGAAACTCGTCCTATTCTTCCACTGGACGCTTACGACGACACGATTTAGACAATAAGCGAAGAATTTACAAAGAAACCGACGAACAAAGCGATACAAGCTAGAAGCGAAATAAGTAAAGTATAAGTATCCCATATACTTCCATAAACGTGGTGAGCCTTGTTGTCGAATCCATATACAAGCGAAGCGAACGAGAGGTGAGACACGTGTTCAATCTTCTATTAGACGCAATTCCTTATTATATCTAATTTATCAACCAGGGTTTTTATGCCACAAGGCTTTTCCCTGACAAGCCAATAAAGTATTATACCTTGTTGTATTGGCTCAACCAAGTGTTTTCTTTCTTATTTCTTATTTTAATTAAACCATTCTACTTCCTAACGTATAAATAAATGGAAAATGTAAAGATACCATTTCACATAAAGTATTAAACCTTGTGGTATTCGCTCAACTAAGTGTTTTATTTCTTATTTCAATTATATTCAAAATAATTAATTAAAGCTTTATCAATTGTATTAAATATCTTTATTTTATTTTATCATTTTATCGTTTTATTGACAAATTTAGAGTATTACATATCTTTATTTTATTTTATCATTTTATCGTTTTATTGACAAATTTAGAGTATTTATTATATTAAAACGCCGAATAGTTGCAGTTATTTTTGAAGTTATTCTTTTGAAGTTATTTTTTAAGTTATTGAGGTTATACTCGTTTTGGTACGCTAAAGAAGTATAACTTTTTACGTGCGTACATAAGTACACACACCAGTTTTTTTAAAAAAGTTCTCAAATTCTTTTGAGTTAATGCCCGGATATTGGTCTGACAAGATTATACTTATTTTATTGTCTACTGTTATTCTTTGTATTAATCGTATGAAATCGTTTGCATTTTGTGTTTCTGATGTCAGAATATGAGCATATCTCGTGAAGTGGTCAACAAGCAAGTGTAAATATTTCTTCGTTGAACGTCGTCCAAATCCTCCAATCGTGTCAATAGAAACTATTTCATACGGGTAAGTAGCCGGACCCAAATGTGACATTAACCCAATTTTATGTCCTCTCGATTTGTTCTTTATACACAGACTTCACAATTTTCACAAATTCTTTTTATATTTTTATTTAGATTTTTTGCTACATAAAATTGTTTGATTTTTGCTTTCATTTGTTTTGTCCCTATTTGACAGTAAAGCGAATGTATTTTTTTCATAAATTCTTAACTGAAATTTTCAGAAAGGATAATTTTTTTTTGTCCTACTTTTTTATAATACATGTTGTGTCTAAAAATAATGTAAATGTAATAAATGTAAATTGCTTTTTTCCTTTTCTAAGCTTCATTAAACTTTTTCGAAAAATATGCTACTGGTTTTTGTTTTCTATTTGATTGTGTTTGCTTTATAACAGCTCCAACACTTTGTAGACTCGCGTCGGTGTAAATACATATTAGAAGATAAGCTTAACACGTTACCGCATACGCACGTGTTTGAGAGTAACATGAACAATTACCTTGTATACCATAAGCTTATAGTCCGTGTGCACTAAAGCTTCTTAAAATAATATGCACTTTGCAGCGCATTAACTTTTTTTGTAATATACATGATATTGAACAGAACTTGCTTTGCTGATAGATGATAAAATAGATCGCTAGCATAAAATACTCTTAGATCTGTACACTTTTTTTTACGCACTAGCTTCTCTTATCAGACTATATGATTTAAAGAGCTCTTACTTTGCAAAAGCGTAAACTTATACTCTGAAACCAATTAGGCACCTTAGATTATCATGCACTTTGCAGCACATTCACTTTTCTTGTAATAATCTTGAAATTGAAAAGAACTTGTTTTGCTAAAAGATAATCAGGGAGACCGTTAGCATAAAACGCACTTAGATTTGTAAAACTTTTTCTACGAACCTACTTTTTTTTTAGACACTTTGATTTAAAAAACTATAGACTTGCAAAAGCATAAACTTATAGTTTGTTAACACTAAGGCTACTTAGAATAATATGCACTTTGTTGCACATTAACTATTCTTGCAATAAACTTTATATACAGAAAAACACACTTCAGTAATAGAAGATCAGATAGACCGCCAGCACGAAATACATTTTGATCTGTACTCTTTTTTTCTACGCACTAGCTTGTCTTCTAAAACAATTTGATTTATAAAACTAAATCTTTGCAGAAGCAAAAACTTATAGTCTATTAGCACTAAAGCACCTTAGATTAATATACACTTTGCTGCACATTCACTATCCTTGAACAAAACTTGCTTGGCTAAAAGATGATCAGGTATACCGCTATAACAAAATAAACTTAGATCTGTATACTATTTTCTATGCACCAACTTTTCTTATAAAAATATTGCTTTACAGAAGCAAGAACTTTTAGTCTGTTAGCACAAAAGACCCTTAGATTATTATGCACTTTACTGCACAGTCACTTTTCTTGTATTAAACTTGATATTCAAAAATACTTGCTTCGCTGAAAGATAATCGTATTGAAAGCTAGCATGAAATACACTTTGATTTGCACACTTTATTCTATGCACTCACTTTTGTTGTAAGTATATTTGATTTATGAATCTATTGCTTTACAGAAGCATGAACTTATAGTTTGTTGGCACAAAAGCACCTTCGATTTTTATGCACTTTTCTGGACAATCACTATTCTTGCAATAAACTTGATATACAAAAGAACTCGCTTCGCTAAAAGATGATCAGAATGACTGCTGGCGCAAAATACGCTTAGATTTGTACACTTTTTTCTTCGCACCTACTTCTCTTATGAGGCTTTTTGATTTATAAAACTATTGCTTTGCAGAAGCATAAACTTATGGTCTACTAGCAGTCACGGCCACGCTTTGCTGTGGCTAAGGTTTTCATTAATTCATATTATAGTAAACTATTCAATACAGTCAAATGATTATCTACGAATAAAGACGAAATCGTTATAGCCGGTAAAAAAGTCCACGTTTTTGAGATTTGAACCTAAAGTCAAATTTTGGAAACGTTTTATATAAATTTTTGTAGAGGTTCTTCAATTAGAAAAACGCAATTGGCTGCTCTGTAAAAGAGTTTTAACACTTTATTTAACAATAAATCATTTTAAATTGTAGAATTTTAGATTTGAATAATCTTACATTTAGGTTTGTAATAAATGAGTCAGTTACAAAGTTTTTGTTCTAAATATTTTACTTTTATTTTTTTAAATGAAGTTTGTAGTGATAAGCTGTCGGGCTAGGGATTTTGTTAATTTTAATTTATTTCAACACTTATCGGTGCACAATATTCTTGGTTAACCTGTCTTTAGCTAGCACACATAGATTTGATGATTTCCCCAGACGTAAGCAGGCAACATATAATTGCCCATGGGAAAAACATGTATTTTCCAAATCTAAAACGCAAATTGATATTGTCTGGCCTTGGGACTTATTTATAGTCATTGCGAAAGCTAAACGAATGGGAAACTGTAGCCTTCTAAAGGATATCGTAGATTCTGACGGTATTATTGGAATACGTAATAACAGGACCACTTCGTCTTTAAACTTTTCAGTCAAAATTGTTGCTTCAAGAATATTTCTGGTTATTTTTTTGATGACCAAACGTGTACCATTGCATAATCGAGGTGGATTTAATTGATATATTATATGATAAATTTGAAATTAAAAGACATAAATCCTCGATCAACACTAATGCTTCGTTATACATCTCCG
Organism: Polistes canadensis; assembly: GCF_001313835.1. NCBI lineage: Eukaryota > Metazoa > Arthropoda > Insecta > Hymenoptera > Vespidae > Polistes > Polistes canadensis. Next base: position 14,496 of record NW_014569937.1, read on the forward strand.
GCGTGTAATTTATGTTTAAGCATTGGTCTATCTGTTTATATCGGTGTAATATGTCTTCTGTCATATAATTTTTGTATTTTTCCCACAAAGTAGATGCTTGCGATGGATAACACGTCGTCAAAATAATTACAAATAGTTGACGAATGTTATTCGGCGTTGATGTTAGCGTAGCATCGGCAAGTGTTAGGTCCCAGTGGTTATCGTCTTTTGTCAATTGCAGTTCGCTACATGCATCTCGGTATGTATTAAATACTCGGCCATTAACTGTTCGCAAACATTGAAAAGACGTTGGCTCGGGAATATTTATCAATAACAAACGTAAATAAAAGCATTCACGTTGTTTTGGATGTACCGTGTAAAGTCGTCCTAATGTCTTAGCTTTGTATATGCCTGTAATAGAAGGTTGTGGTTTTCCTTGTTTCCGTGGCTCCCATTTTTTACTTAATTTGTTCCATGTAAAATAGTGTGGAACATCTGTGTACAGTAATGTTTTTGCGAATTAGCCGTAAATATCAGTTTTTTGACACAATGTAAAAAATTCAGTTAGTGTCGTTTTTAGAGGCCCAAGCGCTCTTTGGAGAACATTTTCTTTAATAAAGTATACACGTTGACCGTTTTCAAGATGTATTGCTAGATGCTGGACAGAAGGGTCTCTTTCGTGTATGGAAAAGCTAAGAATATGTCAAATAGCTTCGTTGCTGCTGATATTTCTACCCATTTGGTATTATGTTATTTCGTCATTTTTATTTATATTTTGTACTTCAAATACGGCCAAGTCACTGCCTTTATTAACATATTTACATATGTACTTAATGGATTTCACGGAACTGCAAAGCTCGACATTGATATGTGCCTTATGTTTTTGAAAGTAATGGTGAGTATGGTACCACCCACTGATTGTCAATTTCTACTTGATTTGTAGAATTTGACAGTCGCATTTTGTATGTGTGGCCATCATTCTCCGTATTTCTGCGGCGATACATTTGGCAACCGTCAATATCCGTGATGGTATCATCGGTATACTGTTTTGGAAAACGCCTCTTACATTTTCCATTTTCCATGTATGGTGATGTCATGTTAAATGCACCGCAGGGTCCGTGGATCATGTGTGACTGGTAAAAATATTATATAATTCTTGATCAATTGACGGATCCGGAATTTCAACTGAAATTATTTGATCAATTTCTACTTGTCGGATTTTGTCTTCGATCCAAATTAAAATGTGAGCATAAGGCAAATCTCGCTTTTGCCACTCAATCGAATATAGCCAGCAACGTGTGTTACCGAAAACTGAATATTTTACAATGAGATCAATCATGGATTTCAATTTTTGTTTGAACACACGTGCAGTTATATCATGACGATGTATTAATTGTTGTCCTGGTAATAGTAAAGTTTGTATTTCCTCCCATTTCGAATTACATGTAAATGTAATAAACAAATCTGAACGACCTTAATAACGTACGTATGTCATCGCATCTTGTATGTATTCCTGCATGTTCCGTGGACTGCCGATGTAGGTTGAAGGTGAAATGGAAGCATTACCGATGTCATTGGAGTTTATGTATCCATCAACGTTTCCGAAAATAGCATCTCGTAAGTGAATGTATTCTTCCAATCGTAATTTTGCCTGGTTGTATCGAATGAATCGCAAGCGTTCGTTTTCAATCTTAGAATACATATCTACAATGTATTGATAGAAAAGCTGACAATATCGAAGGGTATAGTTTTCTTGATTATGTCTAATCATCAATCGTTGTGCATAGTAGTTCATTGAACTAACTTTTTTCTCTTTTTTATTGCCTTAAAAGAAAAATAAAGAAAATGAACAAAAAATTAAAATTAGTACATATAGTAATCAATTATATAGGTAATTGTTCAATTCACCAGTATTTGGATCACACTGTTTGATTTTAAGGTGATATTCATTCTGTCCCTGCCAAAATATTAAGGGATATTGGAGTGCGTCATATAAACGGTGTAGTTCTGAAATTATATTTTAGATAAATAATATTAAATATTATTATATATTATAATATATATATATATTTATATATATGTAGGATTCCTTTCTTTTCTCATCAGTYTTTCTACGAATATCTGAATATTGAAGAGTAGGAATACTGGTGTTAATAATAAATTGTTCGTAAAGATGAATAGACCGTTTCAATGTAAAATGCAATTTAATCTGATATAATACAATACAATAATCTATGTTCGCTGTTCGATGGCTAAACGATGACTGATCCTTAGATCTYTGTTCTTTATCAACTGTTTACTCGCATAGCAACGTACCGCTGCACGCCGCTACATCCCAACGGTCCTACCAACTATACAGTGTTTTATTTCGTAGTCCCTTTGTTTAATTTCCCCTTCCCACATTTATATATGTATATAATTAATATCTATTATATTATGAAATGAGATACAATTCGGTAGTAATCGGTGTATATACACATAACTCCATTTCAATGTTATATACATAACAGTTCTTTTTAGTCTTACGGAGCAATGTTGCTTCAGTCGTCTTTGGTAGTAACGTCATAGAATTTTAATTGAATCAATAACACAAGACGTTTTTCGTTATCATGTCTGTTCCCTAAGTTTGTATACAACCTTTTCAGTTTTTGCCATTTATTACTCGCATCTTTCACAGCAATTACCGCACACACACATCAGGTAAAACAGTCGATATCTCTAAAAGCAATTTTAATAATACCCTCGTGTATATGGAAAACTGCGCAAAGAATATAATGTAAAGTAATCCAACGTAACTATATGTACAAACGAACAAAAAAAATTGTTATTTATTTTGTGTTATTTTTTAAATAAGAAGAATTAGGTATGATATATTTTGTAGCAAAATCACAGTTACGTATTTAGCTATGTGTGCTAAAATAACAGGTTCAATTTTTTGCCTAATCGGTGAATAGTTTTAAATCAGTGCTTCCCCGAATGAATGTAATAGCTATAAATAAATATTGAAAATCTCCAGATGTTTAAAAAAAAACAATACCCCATTGTAAACTTGCAATTAGTAAATTATCCTTTTTTGTATGTAAAACCTATTCTCAGATATCTTTATCATCGATCACCATGATAAAGAAATTTCGTTGCGACAAATTTTTTACAAATTCAAATAAAAGACGGAGCGGACACCAATGTGGTGTAACCGGCAATGAAGCAATTTTTGCGCGCGACACCAATGTGGTGTATATCCGGCGCCATTGGAACTTTTGTGCATGACACCACTGTGGTGTCGCCAGACGTCATAGTGTTAATATTATCTTTCAACACATTCAATGGTTAACTCGACGCATTCCTAGGAAATGGATTTTATTGAGGCACATTTACTAAGTATCTATCCTAACAATCCATAATCGAATAAATAATGTAAAATAATATACGTATATTTGCTTGTGTGTTATGTAAAAGGTACATTAGGAAATAAGATATAAAAATCCTCACTCACAATATTGTGGCCTGCGAAGCCCCCTCGTACCACTTCCGGTGTCATGTACTCGATAGTACCGCAAAACGAGTATGCTCGAGCGATGTCTCTGTATATGATACCCAACTGAAATAAGAGAATTCTTTACAATTATCATTGAATTATTGGAAATGCCATAGGCGTGGGCCAAAAATTTCTAATTTCACTCACATTTTAAATGCAGTTATTCTGTTTGTTTATTTTTCATTCGTATTATTTTTACTTGACTCGAAAGAAAACAAAAAAAGAACAATGAAAAGAAATAATATTTCAAAGCTTGAAATAAATACATCATAAATGTGCAAACTTAAAAAAAAAAATAATTCCCCCACGAAGAATCGAACGGTGACTACAGACGCGAGAAGCAGAGACGACACTACTTATGCTAGCGTGCCACTTGACAAAACTTCTATTTTTTTCTTACAATTTTTGTGACTGTGAAGCTGAATAAAAATGCATTCTTGTTTTCTTATAACATAATAAAAGTGAATTAAAATTATGTCTAGGCAAAAAATAAATTCAACATTTTTAGAATATCTTTTCTTGTATATCTTGAATTAATTTTATGTGTAGATATAAAATTCTTCTTTTTCAAATATGTATTCAATTTGATATACAAATAAATTTTT